>NC_079230.1:3075536-3108036 GCF_029633865.1 Lampris incognitus | reverse complement strand
CTTTCAAGAGTGGACCCATTTGTGGTTTTCACATTTTCTCCGACAAAGTAATTCTCTTCTCAAAAAATGGATTTTACATTTTGACGCAAAGCCCTGCACAGTGTGTAGAAAAGTAATGAACAGGGTCAAATTATTGTGACTCGGTTTTGAAGAAAGGCCACTTTCCCACCAGCAGTAGAGCAGACTCCGTGTCGACTGGCAAAGACCCGCCTGAGAAGGTAACATGTACCTGACATATTTCCACGTTGAAAATGTAAAACCCGTTTTATAATAAACTGATCCCTGGGGAAGAGGCAGCACTGCTCTTTCTTTCCCTTTCCTTCTGTTGGATGAAACATTTGTGCCAGTTTTCAGACTTGTCTCACACTCACAGTAAACTCTCGCTCTGACACTCCGTCTACCACCCTCTAGTCCATTAGTCCGGCTGTTTAAATACACGTCACTGACACCAGGGGGCAGCATTTAGCTAGAGCCCACACAACACGCCTTTAATGGCGGATTGAAAACCTGTCGTGTGTGTGTGTGTGTGTGTGTGTGTGTGTGTGTGTGTGTGTTTAGGGGGGGGTGGGGGGTGGGGGTGGGGGTTAGAGATATACCTAACCATAAATGGTTATATAGCTGTTTTCCAGAAGGTTCTGATTTTTGATTTTTTGTTTGATCTGCTGGCTTCTGAAGTTTCACTAATACACATTGTGTGTGTGTGTGTGTGTGTGTGTGTGTGTGTGTGTGTGTGTGTGTGTGTGTGTGTGTGTGTGTGTGTGTGTGTGTGTGTGTGTGTGTGTGTGTGTGTGAGTGTGTGTGTGTGTGTGTGTCTTATCTTAACCATATCCACACTAAAGACAGTGATGCCCAGCAGCCATAAACCACAAAAGAAAGACTGTATTAATTGTCATATTCTCTCTCTCTATATATCTTTCTCCCCCCTCTCTCTCTCTTTCTCTCTCTCTCTCTCACTCACACACACACACATACACACACACACACACACACACACACACACACACACGCAAACCATTTTCTTCTACTGTCAGTATTATTTGGTTGTTGCCGTCTCTCTGACCTCCACAGATAGAAATCTACTGTGTGTGTGTGTGCATGCGTGTGCGTGTGTGCGTGCGTGCGTGTGTGTGTGTGTAGATGGGCGTCAGTAGGTTTTGAAAATGCTGGGGACATCAACGGGTTCGACATGTTCATACCTGGTCCACATGCTGCTGATGGATGTAGACTTAGACTGCTTTTACTGTCGTTGTCTCACACATACAAGGGAACGAAATTATGCTTCACGTGGACCTCAGGGCCACACAAAAACAAATAACACACAATAAACATTAAAAACAACAAGGGCTTTAAAAACAAGAATTACTCCACACACCTAAACATCACAAGCACACCTGACACGCACAGCGAGTAAGAAGGTCAAAAAGCCATGTCGTGGAAGGTCTCAGTGTTCAGGCTGTTGAGGAACCTCACAGCCTGAGGAATGAAACTGGTGCATTGTCTGGTGGAGGCAGCACGGATGCTCCGGTACCTCCTGCCAGAGGGTAGAGGGTGAAGTGGATGTGGGACGGGTGGGTGGGGTCCTTCACGATGCTGAGAGCCTTCCGGGTGCACCGTGCATCATAGATGGCCTGGATGGATGGGAGAGCAGTTCCTATGATCTGTCCAGCTGTCTTCACTAGCCGCTGTAGGGATTTGTGGTCAGAGGCCTTGCAGTTCCCATGCCAGACAGAGATAGCGCTGGTCAGGATGCTTTCTATGGTGCCTCTGTAGAATGTAATGAGGATGGGTGGGGGGGAGACTTGCCTTCTTCAGACACCGCAGGAAGTGAAGACGCTGCTGGGCCTTCTTGGAGAGCGCAGTGACATGTGAGGACCAGGAGAGGTCCTCTGTGATGTGAACTCCCAGGAACTTCACACTGCTGACTCTCTCCATGTCCATACCACTGATGGTCAGAGGGGTATGGAGGGCGCTGGTCTTTCTAAAGTCAATAATGACCTCCTTAGTGTTTCCTGATCCACATTCGCTCTGTATGATGATTCACCGTTGTTGCTGATGAGACCTTCCACTTCCAACTTTATAATGAGGTTGGAGGTGGATGATACTGTGCAGTCATGAGTTAGCAGGGTGAAAAAGAGCGGACTGAACACACAGCCCTGTGGAGCGCCGGTGCTCAGTGTGATGGTCCTGGAGGTGATCTTGCGTCCTGGAGGTGATCTTGCCAATTTGCACTGACTGTGGCCTCCTGGATCCCAGTCTGGGTTCAAGTGGGTCACTCGACAGAGACGGCCCTCCTTGCAGTGACAGAATCGCTGCACTCTGCGAGAGCAACCCTCTCTCCTCTGTCCTGATACTCCTGGACCAGTCAGCTGTGTTCGACACAGTGAACCACCAGATCCTCCTCTCTACCCTCGAGGGGCTGGGTGTCACAGGCTCTGCACTCTCAATGTTTGTATCCTACCTGATGGGTCGCTCCTACCAGGTGACATGGAGGGGATCTGTGTCGGAGCCTCACATACTGGCTACAGGCATTCCACAGGGTTCGGTTCTGGGTCCTCTCCTTTTCTCCCTGTACACGACATCCCTGGGTTCTGTTATTCGCTTGCATGACTTCTCTTACCATTGTTATGCTGATGAAAGCAGAGGTGTCCCAAATGTGGAGGTGAGCACAGAATTGAGGATTGCAAAGATAATGTGAAAGAGAAGGGTTGTAATTGTGGTGGACAACACAGGGTAACATATGGTGGTTGTGAAGTCAGAAAGAGGGGCTGTGGAAATTGGGCAAGTGAAATTTATTAACAACATAAGCTTTGCAGATGCAGTGATGAGGGTACAAGGACCAAGGAGAAAGGATGAAATGGATAAAATTAATCAACCTTTTGAGATCAGAAGTCGGTCAAACAGAGAAAACTACCACAGCACTGACAGGGGATAAACTTATTCTGTTCATTGCCTATGTTATCAACTGTTCTGATCAAGTCAAACACAAAACAGAGAAAATTAAAATAATTGTGAAAGGAGTTGAGAAGCTTTTGGGTATAAAAGATGTATCCTGGAAACATATTACTAAAAGACTTGAAGCAGCTGGAAAACCGAGAGGACCAAGTGATAGGACAGTCTGATTATTTTGCAATGGAATGCAAGAAGTTTGATGTCGAATGACCAAGAGTTTAAAGAATTCATTAAAGATCTTAAAAAGAAACCAGAAATCATATGTGTTCAGGAAACCTGGCTTAAACCAGAATTAGCATTTGTTATCAAGGGATATGATAGTTTCCGCAGCGATAGGGGGGAGGGCAACGGAGGAGGGTGTATTATATTTTTGAAGCAAGGGATGCAATATAGAGTTTTGGGGAAAGGAGCAGAGTTGAAATATTTGGTAACTGAAGTTGGGAAATGATAAAATTGTTTAACTTTTACAATCCATGTAAGAAGCTATCGATAGAATTAATGGATGAGCTCGCTGTACATTTAGGAGGGGAAGTGGTATGTTGTGGTGATTTTAATGCCCATAGCACGTTATGGGGTAATGGTAACGATGGCAATGGAATGGTGATTGAAGAGTTCACGGAGAATAGAAACCCAGTGTGCCTAAATGACGCAAGTGGTACAAGAATTGATATCAGAACAGGCACAGAATCGGCATTAGATCGTACACTAGTGTCAGATTCATTGGAGCTGTTTGCTCGTGGGAAGTAATTAGAGGAACGACTGTAGGAAGTGACCACTATCCTATAGTGATTGAAGTAGGGTTGAGTTTGGAAGAACATGATACTGAAGGCTTACAGAAATGGTCTTTTATTGGTGCTGATTGGGAGAAATTTACATATATCAGTGAGCAAGAAATGCAAACAATTGCTATGAATGACGATATTGATAGTTTAAACGTTTCTGTTTTTAAAGCTATTCTAGAGGCTGTAAAGAAGTCCATCCAGATGAAGGGAGGTAAGCAAAAAAGGAAGATTGGACCATGGTGGACAAAAGAATGTGATAAAGCAATTTAATCTAGAAATAAAGCTTTCAAAATGTTGAAAAGGAATCACAATTTCAGAATCTTATTGAATATAAAAAGAGCAAGCAAATGTAAAAAGAATCGTAAAAAACGCAAAGGACTTTTGGAGGTCATTTGGTAACTCTGTGGGGAGGGAAACATAAATTGCTAAAATTTGGAGAATGATAAAAAGAATGAATGGGATCAAAAGAGAATACGGGTATCTAATATTACATGGTGGTGAAGTGCAGTGAGAGACGAAGGGAAGGCAGAGATGCTGGCAAAAACCTTTGTTAAAATTCACAGTTCCAACAATGTGAGGGAAGAAGGGAAAAGAGGAAGGGAAATACAATAGCCGGGAATGAAGAGCTACTACAGCTAGAAGAAGACTCCGATGACCTATTCAACAAGTCATTTACAAAGACAGAACTGGACCGCCCTCTCAGGAAAACCAAGATGTCAGCACCAGGAAGAGATCAGATCTGTTATTTCATGAGGTAATGAGGTGTTTAGTTGGAAGTGAATGGGGGGGGGGCAGGTAGAACTGCTTTGAAGGCCATATACAGTGGTTTAATTGGGTCCGTGTTAGATGATGGTTGGGTGGTGTGTGGGTCAGCAGCAAACACTTCTCTAAAGAAATGAGATAAGATGCAGTGTCAGGCTTTGAGATGATGCACAGGTGCATTTAAACAAGCCCAGCAGCAGCGTTACAGGTGGAAATGGGAGACCTGCCAGTAGAAATGAGAAGGATACAGCTGTCCTTGATCTACTGGGTTAGTTTACAGGGCCATAGTCAGGATCATCCAACACTAGACACTTTAATCCCTTGTTGGGAAAAGGAGGGGAGGGAAACAAAAAGCTTTGAATTAACAATGACGCAGAAAGCAGCAGAACTTGAAGTCGACCATTAAACATTAGTCCAACAGCGCCTCTGCCAGCAACACCACCTGGGACACTTCCAGATGCCACCGTAGAGTTCACACGATTAGAAAAGAAGAACAAAGATAAAGAGTTTAGTTATGATTCACGTGCCCTACAGGCTTATATTGATAATCACCACAGTTACGTCCAGATTTACACGGCTGCATCAAAGAGTTCAGTAAATAGAGTAGGAGTAGCATCTATTGTTCCAGAATGTCACATTAAAGCAGGGAAAAGGATCAATGAGGACATATCAGGACACACAGCAGAAGAGCTTGCAGTGTTGTTAGCAGTGCAGTGGATCGAGGAAACAAGACCGTTGAGAACAATTATTTGTTCAGGCTCAAGTTCATCGCTAGTCAGTTTACAATACAGTCACTCAGACAGCAGCCCAGGCATTTCGATACAGGTACAACAAACATGATATAGATCCCAAATGACGGCTCTTACAGTATCATTTCTCTGGGTACCGGCACACATTAGCGTTGAGGGAAATGAAGTAGCAGATAAGGTTGCAGAGAAGGCTACAAAGCATAATCACATTGGTTTGGTAGTTACTTTAAGCAAGACAGAAATAAAGAGCACGATGAAGCACAGACTGAAGGAAAGGTGGCAAAAGCAACGGCAGGAGGAGAGGAAAGGACGGTGGTTTTACACAGGTCAGAGGAAAGTGGGACAACTGAGGTGTGCAGGCAGCAACAGGAGACATGAGACAATAACTTCAAGACTCAGATTTGGACACACTGGACTGAACGGTGCACAAAATAGGCAAACACACTCCAGGCAGATGTGACTACTGTGGGCAAGAAGAAACAATAGAGCGTGGTATATTGTCAGAAACATAGAGTGTATAGAGAGGGCAGGCAGGGTGGAGTGGGTGGAGAAGAGTGTCAGGAGTGATGTGTGACAGAAGGGTACCAGCAAGAGTTAAAGGGAAGGTTTACAAGATGGTAGTGAGACCAGCTATGTTGTATGGTTTGGAGACAGTGGCACTGATGAAAAGACAGGAGGAGGAGCTGGAGGTGGCAGAGATGAAGATGATAAGATTTTCATTGGGAGTGATGAAGAAGGACAGGATTAGGAAGGAGTATATTAGAGGGACAGCTCAGGTTGGACGGTTTGGAGACAAAGCAAGAGAGACAAGACTGAGATGGTGTGGACATGTGTGGAGGAGAGATGCTGGGTATACTGGGAGAAGGATGCTGAATATGGAGCTGCCAGGGAAGAGGAGAAGAGGAAGGCCAAAGAGGAGGTTTATGGATGTGGTGAGGGAGGACATGCAGGTGGCTGGTGTGACAGAGGAAGATGCAGAGGACAGGAAGAGATGGAAACGGATGATCCGCTGTGGCGCCCCCTAACGGGAGCAGCCGAAAGCAGTAGTAGATATTGTCAGAAACATGAGGCAGAAAGAAGGCTTCTGACTCCAAATCTCAGAAAAATAAAAACACAATTTGATTTAGTAGATATTTAACAGAAGAATTCAACTGAAAGAATTATAAAATCTTGTTTCAGTAACTAATTCAATTAAGATTTGAGTTTGTATTTTTCGTGTGTGGAGGGAATAGCAATAGACAGTCTGAGCCACACCATACCACCTGGTGGCGGCAATGCGCCATCTCGTTGTTTGCCAACCGCCAATAAACACGAAGAAGAAGAAGAAGAAGAAGAAGAAGAAGAAGAATCGCGCGCTTTTTGTCATACATGCGAGAGGTAAGCGGCAGTCTTTTCCCAGTATTTACTTGCTAGCTTAAACTTACTGTGTAGCATGCTAACACAGTAAGGGGCTGAAGAGTACGTGTCACTGTTCACCGGGGATTTTGATTCTTTTTATTTTAACTTTGTCCGAATAAACGGAGATTGCCTCCAAAGATACCCCGGGCTGGGGCAATTCTTCAAACACAACGCACGCGAGACGCCACCGGATACAGTTGCGTCCTACATGAAAGTGCGCAGCAGCAACGGAAGTAGATTCATCGATCAGTAAGCATGGTGGGTCTCTCTCTCTCTTTATTGATTTCCCCCCCTTTTTCTCCCCAATTGTATCCGGCCAATCACCCCACCCTCCCGAGCCGTCCCGGTCTCTGCTCCACCCCCTCTGCTGATCCGGGGAGGGCTGCAGACTACCACATGCCTTCTCCCATACATGTGGAGTCACCAGCCGCTTCTTTTCACCTGACAGTGAGGAGTTTCACCCGGGGGACGTAGCACGTGGGAGGATCACGCTATTCCCCCCACTTCCCTCCGGCCGAACAGGCACCCCGACCGACCAGAGGTGGCGCTAGTGCGGCGACCAGGACATACCGCTTCCCACCCGCAGACACGGCCAATTGCGTCTGTAGGGACGCCTGTAAATGATTCCAAATAATGTGTATTAGGAAGGTAACCGCTTCATCCAAGCTTTTATTTTGTAATATCCTGCTCGTGTTTTATGGGGCTTTTATTTTGGCGCTGTTCCGGCAGAATAGAGAGCGTACATGTGAAAGAGTTTTGAACTGACGTAGACGCGCTAGTAAGGAAGGTAATAGGCTCGGAATCGTCAAGCTTCTGTGGCTTGAAAATCAAGCGCCTGGCTGGAATGGGAACAAGCTATATTATGGGATGTAATTTGTGTTTGACTGTGGGCCGTTACATGTCATTTGGTTGATTCAGCAGTGAAGTAGTTTTACATGTATCGCTACCGTAGCACTCATGCTAACGTTAGCTCCCGCCAGTAAGGTTTAAATAAATGGCTGTAAGGCCACGGTCATGCTAGCCGTCCAGCTTTTCATGTGGCAGCCACAAGTCATGAGTCAGTAAACATTTCGATTGATCCTCACATGTAGTATGGTTCATATGGCCTAGTACAGCTAACGGTTTTATGTGTGTAAAAGCTGATTTTATGTTATTTGTTCTTTAGCTCTTAGGGTGTTTCATGGAAGGTGTAATGGAAGGAAAAGTAAATGTGTGTTCAAAACACGGAGTACGGCTGAACATGGATTAAGCTATCTGGAAACATCAGTATGCGTTGTAGCGCTATAACGCCATGTATATCCACTGGAACTACACTAGGTGTTATGTACTACCCGGACTGTTATTATGGTTACACCACTACCATGTATGGTTATTACGTCTGCTTACTGAGCCACGATTAAACCTGAGTTCTATAACCCGGTGTGGTCATTGATCCTCTACCAATACTACCCCAAGTATTACTTCATGGTGGCAGCGGTAAAGTACTCTCTATGAAGAATGAAGATAGACTGATAAAATTGTCCGTGGATAATTTCCGTCACCATTCAAGCAAGAGTGCGCCGGAGCTGAGCTAGCCGCAAAGCTAACTAGCTAGCTAGCAACAGGAGACGTCATGGCATCGCATCTACCTACGATGAATTGGTCCGACCCGGACCTGGGTGAGGCAATTTCACTGTAGAAACAGAAAATTACTCTGTATTTAGAAGATGAAGAAATACATGGCGCAGCTAAACAAGCTAGGAAAATATGTCGTGGAATCGGAGATGAAGGATTACTTCATGCGTCACCACTGTCTGGCTGGGTTTCACTGTAATGCCCGACCAAGCCAGAGGCCACACAGGGATTTGAACCGGGACCCCCCCCCCCCCCATAGCGAAATCGCTGTGGCCCGGACCTGTCCACACCCGACACTTCATCCGGCCCACATACCGCGTGGAATGATGGCACTTGGGCGGTCCGCTCCTGTTTGCCAGATCTGGGCCAGAACCAAGCCACAGCAATGCCGCATGTGCCACATATTTGCCAAAGGTGGCCATATTTGTGTTGTGATATTTGGGCCATATTCACCATTCACCACACGGGCCACTTCAGGGTCACATCCAGACTACATGTTGCCCAGAGCACCGCAACTTTGCCAAAAAAGGCCCACATTTGATTTGGCATATTTGGGCCAAATTTGCTGTTATACATGTGGGCCACCTCAGGCTCACATCCATGTTGTCAGGGCCAGAAGAAGACCACCAGTGCCGCATCACTGCCTGAAGTGGCCCACATCCGGATGCTGTCTGGGCGTTGGCAGGCAACGGAATAGACGGCCACGCTACCCGGGCGCCGTTGGGCCTCTCTCTGAATGACAAAATATGTACCAACATAATTTTATTCATTATTAAGTTCAGCTAACTAAAGGCTTTCAAAAGGTGGTGGGGACGAAATGGGCCACGACAAAAAGCAATGGGGACATGTCGGCTCCGGTGTAGATGATGCCTATGCACATGTACACAATCGCACAATGAAGATCATCACATACTGACATCACAACAAAGGCCCAGATGCTCTTTTAGTAATAACGAGAATACTGAAATTGTGTGTGTGTGTGTGTGTGTGAAGCCACTGAGTAAAATGATATCATAACCAATATGTGTGATGGAAAAAGCTCTGAAAATAAAATCCAGGCTGTAGAAAAAACGGAGTGTTCCTTTAAAACACTCAGACTTCAGTTTCCCTTTAAATTAACCCAGCAGAAAGTCCACTCAGTTTTACAACCTAATGATACACACTGGTGTCCTATCCTGGTTACTGTTTAACCAGTCTACACACACACACACACACACACACTGAGTTACAGTCATACTGAATGCTGCAGTGTTTGTCAGTCACTCACCTGAGCAGGTAAGACTTCTCTTTTGCAGTAATATGTTGTACATAGCATGGGCATGGGCAGTATACCTTGGTACTGTATATTTAGATGAATACTTTCTGTTTCTTCATACACATTGGGCCACTGCATCAAAACTTAACAAGAATAGTGAATTGTAAACCAGTGGTGGATCTAGAGATTTTTTCCTGGGGTGGCAAGACTGTGTCCCAGAGGTGGCAGCTGCCACCCCTTGCCACCCTGTGGATCCGCCCCTGTTGTAAACCCATGCTTGTATGGAATATTCAAAATCCATGACATCCCAGAAAGTTGGATCATTTTATCTGGACACAACGTTTGTTGGGAAACACAGTGTAAGAAGGCTGACCTGTCATGGTCCACATCCTCCCTGGTGGACTTGATGTGGTGTCCACAGAGTTCATGTGGTCGGTGAAATGTGCTGCATCCTGAATTTTAACCCAGGTGTCGTCCACAAATCTGAACCATGGCTAGGTGGTGTCCCTGGAGAGGACACCAGAGCCTCTTTTCCACTTCCTCCATGTACAAGTTGGCCACTACAGGTGAGACTGGGGGACCCATAGCGCCCCCGTGCCTCTGCCTGTAGTACTGCCCCTGTATGTGAAGTATGTGGACTGAAGACACAGCTTCAGGGGCAGACACGCTTGGTCGGTGTTAAGGGTGGTCCTGTTGCTAAGGGTGGGGTCGTTCTGTAACGTCTTACGGACTACCTCCACTGCTTCATCAACAGGAACACGTGAAGAGAGACCACTGTTTCATCCTCCTCCACGATGATGTCCCTCACCTTGTCCACAGCGCCCCTAGTGTTGTGGATGTGATGTTCATTACTGCCTACCAAGGGCTTCAGAACAGATGGCTGAAACATAGAGACGTTGTAGGTCCCTGACTTAATCATACTAACAATAGGCCGTAATGGCCCATCCTGTTTATTACATGACATGACGTTCCAGTCATTTAGCCGACGCTTTTATCCAAAGCAACTTACAATGAGTGCATCTACCGTAGGAAATCAGGGGTACTACTAGTCATCAGAGGTCATACGTTTATGTATCTTACCCCCCCCCTTTTCTCCCCTATTGTACTTGGCCATTACCCCCACTCTTCCGAGCCGTCCCGGTCTCTGCTCCACCCCCTCTGCTGATCCGGGGAGGGCTGCAGACTACCACATGCCTCCTCCCATACATGTGGAGTCACCAGCCGCGGCTAAACTGCACCCAGCTACCACATTTTGTTCCGTCGGTTTCCCCCCTCTTGGTCTGTCTGCCCGTCCTGCCATATTCTCTGCTGTTTCAGTGATCGAAGAAGGGCGTCTTTTACCTCCTTATTCCAGCTTTCTGTCTCATCAAGTCTCTGTTCGCCTCCCTCGGTTCTCATGGGTTTTGTTGCTTGCTCTTTTATTGTTTCTGTGAGCTTTTGATTCATTTCCCTCTTAAAATACCTGAGTTCTTCCTTTATTTCTTTTTTGATTTCTTCTTTAAATGTAGGGAACTCTGTTTTCATCCGAGTTTTAAATTCCTGAATTTCCCCAATATCTTCCAAACCCGAGCATATTGCATCAGCCTCCCTAAGTTGATCCTCTTCGCTGCCCTCTGTATTTGACTTGTCTCCTCTGTATTTGACTTGTCTCCTCTGTATTTGACTTGTCTCCTCTGTATTTGACTTGTCTCCTCTGTCTTCGTTGGTCAGTGCGAGTTGTTTTGCCAGGTTTTGCCATTTTTCTTTTTGTCTCCTTGATCTTCCTCTCCTTTCCATTGACGTGTTTATTTCTTTTTAAACATTTGAGCTTTGGGATTTTCATCGAGTGTTGATCAGCCATTTTGGGATGGGTTCAACCGGAAGTCAGTTCTCAAGACTTTTAAGATGGACAGACTGGACAGATTTTAGATTCATCCATCCATCATCCAAACCGCTTATCCTTACTCAGGGTCGTGGGGATGCTGCAGCCTATCCCAGCAGTCGCTGGGCGGCAGGCGGGGAGACACCTGGACAGGCTGCCAGGCCACCACAGGGCCAGATGTTAGGTTACTGTAGTTAAATGAGATGTTAAACTAGAAACATGAAGTCTAAATCAGTTCACTTTGCCAATCACTGATGAAAACTGAAAACAGAGGCTCTGTATGTGAAAAGTAAAAAGGCATAAAAATAATTTTGCCACCAAAAAGAGAAAAATCAGACAAACTAACAAGCACACACGAATCAAAACTTGCTTATTTCATCCGTCCTTTTCTTTTATTGGCTGTGACAGACCTCGCCTCTGGATTTAAACCCATCAGTCAAGACACAGAGATGAATCTCAGCAACAAGGGCAACCATGGTGACCCCTGTGGCGTCCTCAGCTTGTTTGGTCAAATCCACGCCCTAGAAGGCAGGGCCCTGTCACTTAACGTGCTGTTGCTTGGTGACTGGCAGAGTGGGAGGAGCTCTGTGGGGAATGCCCTGATTGGTCGGTAACACTAGATCAATGGTTCTCAGTTAGGTCCCTGGGTACCACCAGTACTGCTGGGCTGTGTCCCAGTACTCTACTGTGTACTATACATCAACAGAATATACTGCATGCTAACTGTGCTACACACTGTTTAGTACTTCCTGTTCCAATGAAATATGTTTATGATGCAATGTAATTCTTTTGCAGGTGGTGAGGAGTTCCCAACAGGAAGTTGTGCACCTTGTATTCCCATGACAACTGAGTGCCAACTCATTTGTAGAACGTTCCGGCATTTCTTCAGGAGGCAGGGGGAGGAGTCTGACCTCAGGCTGAGAGTGATTGACACCCCCCCTCTTCCGCACTCCCTGGATCTGAGAGACAGAGTGTGCGAGCTTTTCCCGGAGGGCGTACACGTGCTTGTGCTTGTGGTGAGAGTTGATTGGCCGTACGAGAACGTGGAAATGGCGGCGTGCGCTCAGGTAGGAACACACCAATGATGTGCGGTCAGGGTGCCTACCCTGTTATAATTTATCAAAATAACCATACAACAAATTCATAACAACATATCAAAATCTCACTCTAGTTGCAAGTATGCTGTGTTATAACGTATTTTAGTGATGTTTTTACGTCCTTGTGCTTTTTAAGTCCTTAAACTTCTAAGAGTGAAATGCCGTATAGCGCACAAGCTTGCCTGCTTTTTCAGTGGGAAGGGTAGGCTCTGCTCTTTTCAGGATCGCCTTTAACGTTGTGAATTTTGGAGTTGGCACATGTGTATTGCGTAGCTTAAGGCGAAATCAACAGACAAGGAAAGGCGCTGCTTATGGCGGGAGTGCGAGCCAATCAGAGCCATCAAGGTGCTAACTTGCTACAATGTCATAGATATTTGCGCTACCAGTAAAGCAAGCTAGCTCATTTGAATTTGAGCAGTTTAGCTACACTTCAGAGCAAAATCGGTAATGTTGACCATCGACATTTTCAGAGTTTTAATAAACTGGGTTACCTGCAAAAACTACTTGTCATCAAGCAAGGCAGGCCTACACCAGCTCTCCCTGACCTCCACCAGCGTAACGGGCAGAAAATCATCCGATCCTTCCAGCCGGAGTGGTGCATAAGGAAAGAGTTGCTATGCGGCTCTGATGCTGCCACCTGCAGGCTGTACTGCTTCCCTTGTTTGCTGTTTTCCAGAGAGCAGGACCATGTGTGGGTGGGTGCTGTGACCGGAACAACCTGCCTGTAGCTGTAGTCAAGCACGAGTGGTCCAGTTCACACATTCAACATCAAATAGCTTGGAAAACCTTTGGAAACGGCACTCTGATCAAGCTAGCTTTAAACGAGGCTAACAAACAGCAAGTCTCCGCGCACAACATGAATCGTACTGGACGGAGGTGGACGGAATGCCTGAGATTGTACTTTATTCTGAATTCCAACTCTTTCCCCTGGTGTTTACACTTCCCCCAAGGCGTGGCTCCATGTTGTTTTGTTTAGCGTCTCACAGGCTCTCCTCCACCATATGAATTATGGTGACTAATACTTAATCTGTTGTTTACAGTTGTTCTCCTGTCAAAATCAGTGCTGATGAAATAGGTGCACAAGTAATAAGAAGAACAAACAAAAAAACATATGCACAGGGCGTCGGGGTGGCGTAACGGTCTGTTGCCTACCAACACGGGGGTCGCCGGTTCAAATCCCCGTGTTACATCCGGCTTGGTTGGGCGTCCTTACAGACACAATTGGCCGTGTCTGCGGGTGGCAAGCCAGATTTGGGTGTGTGTCCTGGTCGCTGGACTAGCGCCTCCTCTGGTCGGTCGGGTGCCTGTTCGGGGGGGAGGGGGAACTGGGGGGAATAGCATGATCCTCCCACGCGCTACGTCCCCCTGGTGAAACTCCTCACTGTCAGGTGAAAAGAAGCGGCTGGTGACTCCACATGTATGGGAGGAGGCATGTGGTGGTCTGCAGCCCTCCTGGATCAGCAGAGGGGGTGGAGCAGAGACCGGCTCGGAAGAGGGGGGTAATTGGACAGGTACAATTGGAGAGAAAAGGGGAAAAAAACCATAAGCAGGCTCAGTGGAGCAACCAAATAGGTGTCTGGACACAGCCACACCATCTTGAAGGCTCACAAGATCTGTGTGTGTGTGTGTGTGTGTGTGTGTGTGTGTGTGTGTGTGTGTGTGTGTGTGTGTGTGTGTGTGTGTGTGTGTGTGTGTGTGTGTGTGTGTGTAGATTCTCTTTGGTCCAGAATGGTCCGGCCACGCCTTGCTGGTGCTCACACATGCGGACCACCTGAGAAAGATGGGGCTGAACCCAGCGCGCTACCTCACCCAGGCCTCTGATTGGTTGCGATCTCTGGTTGATATGGTGGGAGGCCGAGTCCTGTTCCTAGACAACAGCTCTGATTGGCCGGTGACCAGAGGGAAGCCCCTGAGAGACAGCCTGCTGAGCCTATCAGCGAGTAACCACCACACCGCTCTGCTTGTGAAGACGGAGGGATCAAGTGAGTTTGATGCCGGAGGGGTGACGGGAAACATCAGGAAGTGATTTATTTCCCTGCTTTGTCACAGAATACCTCAGAAGCCGAGCTCAGCAGCTCAGAGTAATAAGATATGCACTTCTGCAGGAGGAGTCTTCTGTCACAATGATCTTTGTATCCAGAATCCAGTATTTAACCATGGTCAGTGATTTTGTCGTGATGCACGCTCAAGTTTCTTGGTGTCCAGATGAACTGATTCAACTTTTCTGGGATCAGTTATTTTTATTTTTTTGATAAAACAATTTGAAATAAAGAAAAAAAATATCCTCTTCAGGTTCCCATCATGCGTCTTTATGACAGGCTCTTGGGGATGGGCAGAAATGTGTGCAGAACAGGATGCGATTTGGATTTGTAATGCTGAACTTGAACTGACAATAATGAATAGCTTTACTTGAACTTTATCTTCACAAAGTGATATTCAGTGTATAACTTTTGAAACTGAATTTGATCTGGATTGACCAACTTTAATTTCAAATGAAAGATTCAAGGTTAAGACACTTCTGAATCGGCTCTGTGAATAACTGTAGTCCACTGACTTCCGGGTCTACGGCAGCGGTCATACCAGTTTCCTGTTTGTTGGCGTGCGCTATTAACAATGGCACATTTTTGGCGATACCTGTAAGATTTACCATGGATAAATGTCCACACATGCACACCATCCGTCCATCCGTCTGTGGACGTAGTGACTTGATATGCACAACTTGAAACTTTCCCCCGTGTGCTGGTAGGTGCATGTAGTTGACATTTATCCATGGTAAATCTCGCAGGCATCGTGAAAAATATGCCGTTGTTTATGGTTTAATCTCATATTACGTCACATATCACGTGATGGCAACACATCCGCCATGTTGGAGGACAACGGCTCCAATCCATAGGATACCGTGTGACAGAATGTGTTTCAATGGTTAATTTCTGCACTGTTTCCGTGGTTCGAATCTGACCCTTTGTGCCGTTAGGCCAGAACTTTGTAAAATGTATTTTGCAAACTGTTTTTCGAAGAGTAGATCATAACTTGCGATGTTTTATTTCAGTACGTGTGTCCGATTTTCGCAGGTCGACAGTGAGAACGTCAGTGTAAACAGTGGTTGCTGAGGTGTAGCTGTCCTCCAACATGCCGGAGCTTTTCGTTGTCAGTTAAAGTCACGTGTTTGAGAATAACCCATTGCACACGCCAACAAACAGGAAGCTGGTATGACCGCTGCAGTAGGCACCGGAAGTCAGTGGACTACAGTTATGCACAGAGTCGACTCACTTTAAAAAAAAAAGTAACTTCAGTTTACTGCACTTCTTGAGATTTAGGATGAGCGACTGAGCAAAGATTTGATTCAGTTTCTACTTTTAGATTTTTTTTTCTACAATAAAACTCTGAGCGTCTGCAGGATTAACACTCAACAAACCAAAGAGTCACTACTTGAAAAGGGTTTTCTTTTATTTGTTAACGCCTGGTCGGGGATTTCATGACGTTTTATTTGATTTTACAACTAGTGAGGGTGGGCGCTCTGCACAGGCCCTTCCCCCTCACCTCAAACCCCGCCCCTTTGTAGTTAGCCACGCCCCTCGAGTCAGTGTGCAGGTCTGGCTGGATGCTCTCCCACACGCGCTCCTTAGAGAGCAGCTCCTTATCTGGCTCACCTAAAACACACAAACAAACACCCGAAAAAGAAGTGGCAGTTATTGTTAACTTTCATTCATTAATTCATGTTTATTTGCTGGTTTAAGTGTATATAAACAGTAATTTCATTCATTCATAAAAATACCTGTTTACCAAACGTAATGAAACATTCCCTGACTAAAAACATACTGAACATTCCCTGACTAAAAACATAATGAAACATTCCCTGACTAAAAACATACTGAAACATTCCCTGGCTAAAAACATACTGAACATTCCCTGACTAAAAACATAATGAAACATTCCCTGACTAAAAACATACTGAACATTCCCTGACTAAAAACATAATGAAACATTCCCTGACTAAAAACATACTGAACATTCCCTGACTAAAAACATAATGAACCATTCCCTTACTAAAAACATACTGAAAATTCCCTGACTAAAAACATACTGAACATTCCCTGACTAAAAACATAATGAAACATTCCCTGACTAAAAACATACTGAACATTCCCTGACTAAAAACATAATGAAACATTCCCTGACTAAAAACATGCTGAACATTCCCTGACTAAAAACATAATGAAACATTCCCTGACTGAAAACATAATGAACATTCCCTGACTAACAACATAATGAACATTCCCTGACTAAAAATATAATGAAACGTTCCCTGACTAAAAATATAATGAAACATTCCCTGACTAAAATCATAATGAACATTCAAAATATAATGAAACATTCCCTGACTAAAAACATAATAAACATTCCCTGACTAAAAACATAATAAACATTCCCTGACTAAAAATATAATGAAAAATTCCCTGACTAAAAACATAATGAAACATTCTCTGACTAAAAACATACTGAACATTCCCTGACTAAAAACATAATGAAACATTCCCTGACTAAAAACATAATGAACATTCCCTGACTAAAAACATGCTGAACATTCCCTGACTAACAACATAATGAAACATTCCCTAACTAAAAATATAATGAAACATTCCCTGACTAAAATCATAATGAACATTCAAAATATAATGAAACATTCCCTGACTAAAAATATAATGAAACATTCCCTGACTAAAAACATGATAAACATTCCCTGACTAAAAACATAATAAACATTCCCTGACTAAAAACATAATGAAAAATTCCCTGACTAAAAACATAATAAACATTCCCTGACTAAAAACATAATGAAACATTCCCTGACTAAAAACATAATGAAACATTCCCTGACTAAAAACATAATGAACCATTCCCTTACTAAAAACATACTGAACATTCCCTGACTAAAAACATACTGAACATTCCCTGACTAAAAACATAATGAAATATTCCCTGACTAAAAACATAATGAAACGTTCCCTGACTAAAAACACACTGAACATTCCCTGACTAAAAACATGCTGAACATTCCCTGACTAACAACATAATGAACATTCCCTGACTAAAAATATAATGAAACATTCCCTGACTAAAAACATAATAAACATTCCCTGACTAAAAACATAATAAACATTCCCTGACTGAAAACATAATGAACATTCCCTGACTAAAAACATAATGAAACATTCCCTGACTGAAAACATAATGAACATTCCCTGACTAACAACATAATGAACATTCCCTGACTAAAAATATAATGAAACATTCCCTGACTAAAAATATAATGAAACATTCCCTGACTAAAATCATAATGAACATTCAAAATATAATGAAACATTCCCTGACTAAAAACATAATAAACATTCCCTGACTAAAAACATAATGAAAAATTCCCTGACTAAAAACATAATGAAACATTCCCTGACTAAAAACATACTGAACATTCCCTGACTAAAAACATAATGAAACATTCCCTGACTAAAAACATAATGAAACATTCCCTGACTAAAAACATAATGAAACATTCCCTGACTAAAATCATAATGAACATTCAAAATATAATGAAACATTCCCTGACTAAAAGCATAATAAACATTCCCTGACTAAAAACATAATAAACATTCCCTGACTAAAAACATAATGAAAAATTCCCTGACTAAAAACATAATGAAACATTCCCTGACTAAAAACATACTGAACATTCCCTGACTAAAAACATAATGAAACATTCCCTGACTAAAAACATAATGAACATTCCCTGACTAAAAACATAATGAACCTTCTCTGACTAAAAACATACTGAACATTCCCTGACTAAAAACATAATGAAACATTCCCTGACTAAAAACATGCTGAACATTCCCTGACTAAAAACATAATGAAACATTCCCTGACTGAAAACATAATGAACATTCCCTGACTAAAAATATAATGAAACATTCAAAATATAATGAAACATTCCCTGACTAAAAACATAATAAACATTCCCTGACTAAAAGCATAATAAACATTCCCTGACTAAAAACATAATAAACATTCCCTGACTAAAAATATAATGAAACATTCCCTGACTAAAAACATACTGAACATTCCCTGACTAAAAATATAATGAAACATTCAAAATATAATGAAACATTCCCTGACTAAAAACATAATAAACATTCCCTGACTACATAATGAAACATTCCCTGACTAAAAACATAATAAACATTCCCTGACTAAAAACATAATGAACATTCCCTGACTAAAAACATAATAAACATTCCCTGACTAAAAACATAATGAAACATTCCCTGACTAAAACATAGTAAACATTCCCTGACTAAAAACATAATGAAAAATTCCCTGACTAAAAATATAATGAAACATTCAAAATATAATGAAACATTCCCTGACTAAAAACATAATAAACATTCCCTGACTAAAAGCATAATAAACATTCCCTGACTAAAAACATAATGAACATTCCCTGACTAAAAATATAATGAAACATTCCCTGACTAAAAACATACTGAACATTCCCTGACTAAAAATATAATGAAACATTCAAAATATAATGAAACATTCCCTGACTAAAAACATAATAAACATTCCCTGACTACATAATGAAACATTCCCTGACTAAAAACATAATAAACATTCCCTGACTAAAAACATAATGAACATTCCCTGACTAAAAACATAATAAACATTCCCTGACTAAAAACATAATGAAAAATTCCCTGACTAAAAAGGAGGAGGAAGAAAAAGCTGATATTACTTGTCATTCTATTTTGTTTAGATAAATAAATGACAACCATGTAGATAGACTGCCAGTCTAGTAATTCTTTATTTTACAGATTATTTTACTTTCATTTTACTTTATTTGTTTATTTTATATTTTATATTACTTATTTCACTTTATTTATTTATTTTATATTTATATTTTATATTATTTATTTTACCTTATTTTTTATTCGTTTTTTGCTAGAAAAATGAATCACATCAATGTCATAAAATAGTACAAAAATACACAATACAATTCAAACAGCTACAGCTAGACATCACTTATCTGGCTCATTTGTTCAGTTGCTTTTTATTTATGTATATTATCTAAACCCACCTATCTAACGATCTAAAACCTGAACCTTTTCATGGTGAAGTGTGTGTTAATGTAGAGTAGCTACACTAACCAGACACGGACAAACATTACACCTATTGGCACACCATCCGTTATCGTCTATTATCCATCAACCAATCGGTTGATCAAGTCCAACTCTATGAAATCTGATTGGCTGACTGTGTGCATCACTACTTCCTGGATGCTGCTGAGAGGAAGCTCAGTTTCGCAGCACTGTCCACTAACGTTCTCATAGACACGATTCCAGCTTTGATTGTGAGATGGCTTGTCATCATAATTCATTATTAATTTATTCGGTGATTGTGCTGTTGTTAGTGTAACGATCACGGATGAATAGATTAGCTAGCCCTTGGCTAACGGGTCGGACCCTTTAGTCGACTGGCTAACGTAGTCGCCCGTGGTGCGGGAGATCCTGGTTCGCGTCCCGGCTGCGGCGGTTCCCGGGCTGCCCGCGACAACCTTAACCAGTCGACTGAAGGGTCCGACCCGTTAGCCAAGGGCTAGCGAGCTATTCATCCGTGCACGTTACATTAGCATGGCGAATATAGCAAGTTTAAAGACGCTGGTACAACCATGCTTACCTGGGTAGTTGTGGAAGGTGATTTTGTCTCCGGGCACAGCTCCGGAGGGAGGGGCCAGCAGCTCTACTTCATCGATGGAGGCGGAGCAACAGAGCAGGCGGGCCTGTGAGACCACCCCCCTCAGCTTGCAGGGTCTAACGTTGCACAGTACCACGGCAAGACTGCCCTGCAGCTGGAGAGAGAAGGTCTCCTCACATGTAAAGAAAAACCCAGCAATACCCAAACGCAACACAGCCTGGCCCATAGATACACACCGCCAGTGTGTGTGTGTGTGTGTGTGTGTGTGTGTGTGTGTGTGTGTGTTTGCACACCTCCTCTGTGTTAATCTTGGATCCCAGTTTGCTGACCACGGTTCGAGGGGTGGGCTCTCCGACGTCCACCTCCTGGACAGACAGGGCTTCGGCCAGTGGGTGCCTTCGTGCGCTAATGATGCGACCAATCCGGATGTCGAGGCGGGAGACGTCCACGCGAGGCTCCTCCCCCAGAGAGAGAGACTCAAACCCGGGACAAGCTGAGAGGAGGAGAGAGAGATATACAAGGTGAATTCAAAGCGTCATTCAATGACACCTAGATAGATAGAGATCGATAGCTAGCTAGCTAGCTAGCTAGGATTAGATAGAGAAATAGATAGATAGACCTTTCTTCTCTCCTCTCCTCCTCCTGTTGCGTCTCTCTCCCTGGCTGGGGGTTTGGGGAGGTGCAGCAGCAGCTGGAGGGGAGGAGTCAGGTTGTTTGACAGGCAGGCTAGGGGCTGGTCTTGTAGGGGGCGGAGCCAGGGAGTGCAGAGCCTTGCCTGGGTGATTGATTGACAGATGATTACTAGAGAAATTAAGTTTCTGTCATGTTGGTGTGAATTAGTATCGTTTAATTATTGTGTGTTGAACATAGTCTTTCTTTTCTTCTCTGTCACTGCTGGATGTTTATTCTCTTCTCAAACAGAGACAACACAAACACAAACATACAGGTGTAACACAAACCTCTAAAATAAGACTCGTGTATAACTTCAAAGTTTTTCTAATGTATAAAATGAATGTGTTGTACTCAGATTACAGATATATTGGCTTCACAACATGAATTAACTTTTGTGGCGTTACAAAAGCAGATTTGAAGTTCAATATCAAATTTAAAAATGTATTTCAATGAGTCCGCGGTGGTGTAGCGGTCTAAGCATCGGCTTTGTGTGGATGCAGTTGCCCGCTGGGGACCGGGGTTCGCGCCCCGGTCTCGTCAGATCCGACTATGGCCGGACTCGAGGAAGCAGCAATAGCTGGAAACGCTGTCTTCTGGAGGGGCGGAGTCAGCTTGTGTTCGTCACATGACTGCGTCTCTGGGTGTGTCGGACAAAGCAGTGGTTCGGCCTGGAGTCGCCTCGCCACTTCCGTGACAAGGCGACTCCTTCCACTCTGCCAGCCGGAGAGATGCAGCTGGCGAACACATGCAGTACGAGGGTGGTGTTTGAACTAAAATAGGGATCGATTGACCACTGAAAAGGGGGAAAATCAGAAATAAATTTAAAAAAAAATATTTTAATCTTTATTTTGCTTTTTTTCCTCTTTTTCCATCCTCATTCGTTCATTCTTACGTTCTTGGTCCGTTTTAGTCCCTGCTGTGTTATGGTGAGTTATCACGTGTTATGACGTGATATGTTTTATGATGTGATATGATGTGTTATGACGTGTTATCCAAAGGAGGTGAATCAAGTGCAACTGGACTTGGTATATATCCGTGAAGACGTTTGGCCTCTCATCCAAGAGGCTTCCTCAGTTCGGGCCTTTCTGACTAGACCAAGCTAGTCTGACTAGACCAAGCTAGCCTGACTGGACCAAGCTAGTCTGACTAGACCAAGCTAGTCTGACTGGCTGGTGATGAGACTCAGCATTTATCCTCTAGGGGTCGTTGTCAGAGCTATAGATGTCCATGGCTCTTTGTGATCCGATGTTCACCACCGCCCGTCGCTAACAGAGCCATAGATATGAGTGGCTCTCTTGTGTACCGATGTCCAGCCAGGCCCGTCGTTATCGGAGCTGTTGATATGCATTTGTTTAGCAGCGGAACAGCTTAGGTTAAAGGTATCAGCAGCTCTGTCCGGTGCGAAACTCCCTCCTTCCAACCTAACCATGGAGGAAAGGTAAGCCGTGACAGCCCTGAGCAAGGATGAAAACATCACTATCCTTCCAGCAGATAAGGGGAGATGCACGGTTATCCTCAACACAGCAATGGACTCCCTAAGATCCATAAAGATGGAGCCCCCCTCAGGCCCATCGTCAGCAGCATAAACTCGGTCACGTACAACATTGCCAAACATATAGCCAACATCTTGACCCCTTTAGTGGGCGAAACACCTCACCATATCCAAAACTCCACTGACTTCGTGAACAAGGTCCAAGGCGTAAAACTTGAATCGGATGAAACCATGGTATCCTACGATGTGACCTCATTATTCACCTGCATCCCAACCATGGAGGCTTTGGAAACTGTGAGGCAACGTTCGCTACGGGACGACACTCTCCACAATAGGACCAACCTCAGCCCAGACCAGATTTGCCAACTACTGGACCTTTGCCTGAACACTACATATTTCCAATTCAGGGGCCAGTTTTACAGACAGAAACACGGCTGTGCAATGGGCTCACCAGTATAGCCCATTGTGGCCAACTTATATATGGAAGAGGTAGAACACAGGGCCCTGAACTCCTTCAGAGGAACACCTCCGAGCCACTGGTTCAGATATGTGGACGACACATGGGTCAAAATCCAAACACAAGAGGTGCAAGCGTTTACCAAACACATCAACTCAGTGGACAAGAACATTAAGTTCACAAGGGAAGATGTAAAGAACAACAGTTTGCCCTTCTTGGACTGTGACGTCCACATTGGGGAAGACAGGAGCCTCCACACTGGGGTTTACAGGAAACCTACACACACAGACCAATATCTACTTTTGGACTCACACCACCCTCTGGAACACAAACTGAGCGTCATCAGAACTCTGCAACACAGAGCTGACAATGTGCCCAGCAGCACTCAGGCCCAACAAGAAGAACACAAACACCTGAGGGGAGCTTTAAAAACCCTGCGGCTACCCCAGTTGGACCTTTGGGGAAACTGCAACATGTTCCAGAAAGACCAACCGGGTGAGCGATGAGGAGAAAAGGAACAGAAGGAAGAGCACAGTCATCCCGTATGTTTCTGGGGTCTCTGAGAAACTCAGGAGAATTTTCACCAAACACCACATCCCGGTATTCTTCAAACCCAGCAACACACTCCCACAAAGACTGGTTCATCCCAAAGACCCGTGTACCACACACCCGGAAAAGCAGTCTGGTGTATGCTGTACAATGCAATGAGGATTGCACTGACCTATACATAGGAGAAACCAAACAACCACTACACAACCGGATGGCCCAACACAGAAGGCCAAACTCCTCAGGACAAGACTCAGCAGTCTATCTACACCTAAAGGAGAAGACACACTCCTTCCAGGACAGCAACGTACACATTTTGGACAAAGAAGATAGATGGTTTGAAAGAGGGGTGAAGGAAGCCATCTATGTGAAACTGGAAAAACCATCCCTCAACAGAGGAGGAGGTCTGCCACACCACCTATCTCCCACTTACAATGCCGTCCTTTCATCTCTACCCAGGAGACTCAAGAAGCCTAGCCTCCAAGAACAACAGTCGGTCACTAACGGCTCCAATGACTCTCATGACCACTGAACAATGAAGTCGAAACTAACACCCCCAACCACCGTCGCTGCTAAACAAATGCAAATCAACAGCTCCGATGGCGACGGGTCCGGCTTGACATCGGAGCACAGGAGAGCCACGCATATCAATAGCTCCGACAACGACTCCTAGAGGATAAATTCTGAGTCTCATCAGCAGCCAGTCAGGCTAGCTTGGTCTAGTCAGAAAGGCACGAACTGAGGAAGCCTCTTGGATGGGAGGCGAAACTTCTTCACGGATATATACCAAGTCCAGTCGCACTTGATTCACCTCCTTTGGATAACCATGACCTGGATGAATGAGAACATTCACAGACACGTTATGACGTCTTATGACGTGTTAGGATATGTTTTGATTTGTTATGACATGTTGGGATGTGTTATGACATGTTATAACGTGTTGTGATGTGTTATGATGTATTGTGATGTGTTAAGATGTTTTGTGATGTGTTAGGACGTGATGGGACGTGTTAGGATGTGCTATGACGCGTTAGGATGTTTTTGCGTGTTGTGATGTGTTAAGATGTTTTGTGATGTGTTAGGACGTGTTAGGATGTGTTATGACGCGTTAGGATGTTTTGTGTGTTGTGATGTGTTATGACATGTTAGGATATGTTAGGACGTGGTAGAATGTGTTAGGACGTGTTATGGCGTGTTAAGACGTGTTAGGACGTGTTAGGATGTGTAATGGCGTGTTAGGATGTGTTATGACGTGGTAGGGTGTAGTAGGATGTGTTATGACGCGTTAGGATGTTTTTGCGTGTTGTGATGTGTTATGACGTTATATGACATATTATGACGTGTTGTGATGTGTTAGGATGTGTTGTGTTAAGATGTTTTGTGATGTGTTATTGTGTGTTAGGATATGTTATGATGTGTTGTGATGTGTTATGACGTGTTAGGATGTGTTATGATATGTTATGACGTGTTAGGGTGTGTTTTGACGTGTTAGGATATGTTATGATGTGTTGTGATGTGTTATGACGTGTTAGGATGTGTTATGATATGTTATGAGGTGTTATGACGTGTTGTGATGTGTTATGACGTGTTAGGATGTGTTATGACGTGTTGTGATGTGTTATGATGTGTTGTGATGTGTTATGACGTGTTAGGATGTGTTATGATATGTTATGACGTGTTAGGATGTGTTTTGACGTGTTAGGATATGTTATGATGTGTTATGACGTGTTAGGATGTGTTATGACGTGTTGTGATGTGTTATGATGTGTTGTGATGGGCACACACATTAATACCACCAGTCTTAACTGTCTAGAGAGATGCATGGAGACAGGGCAGTGAAGTGAGGAAGAAGAGGAGGAGATGAAGATTTTTTATTGAACTCGTATGGAGGCTCCTGGCGGGAGAAGAGTCCCCACCTCGACCATCCACAACACACGTTTATATTTATATTATATGTATAACGCACAACACGTGCCAGTGTCCTCAGGGAAGAGTCCAGACATCTGCCATAAAGGAAGAACGTCATCACCTGCCAGCTCACTGATCTTCATCTTGCTGCTCCAGATGGGTTCTATTTTCCAGCATGGTCAAGATGGACTGTAAATACAGCGTGTGTTTCTGATTGTGTGTATATTTGTGTGCTATATATATGTTTGTATATATAAGTGTGTGTGTGTGTGTGTGTGTGTATACCTGCCCGTCTCCTCTGTTTGTCTTGTAGTTGTAGTCGCAGCTCAGCGATGTCTTTCTTCAGTTTGGCGTTTTCTACCAGCAGCTTCTTCTCCTCTCTCACAGACGCCTGGAGTACTACACACACACACACACACACACACACACACACACACACACACACACACACACACACACAGAAACACAGCGTGGTAAAGGCAGGCGTTGCTCGTCGTGTTTTGCTGCGTGTGAGTGTGTTGACGTCATCAGATTAGGTTTACCTCGTTATCGATCAGTCATGACAGCGCAGTTTAAACTGGCTTGAAGTTATATCGTAGAACAACGAGTCACGTGACACGGGCTGGCAGGCAGCATGCAGGGTACGTCATATGTTCAAGGGAATCGCTTTTTATTTTCAAACGTGTGGCTTTGTATCCCCCTAGTGGTGGCGTGCAGCGCTGCACGTCATGTCTGCACTCTGAAGCCGCTGCGCTTCAGCCTCCTGAGCTGCGATTGGCCCGTCCGTTGTTGGGCTAGGACCGCCTCTTTGAAAGTGCTCATTGAAGAGGAAGGGGGGGGGGGGCGCAGAATCCGTGTGTTTACAGGAAGTTAGAGGAAGTGGATTTATTGTGTTAGTCTGACTCAAGCTGGACTTTCAAAACACATGTCAACGTGTTAGTCCCACTGAAGTCGTACTAAATCGAATTTCTCGAGCTGGGACTAACACAACTAGATGATGGGGTTTGGGATCAGTTTACTCTGGCATGTATACATTACATTACATGACGTCACATGACATGACATGACATTACAGTCATTTAGCCGACGCTTTTATCCAAAGCGACTTACAGGAAGTGCATCGTGTAACGTAGGAGATCAGGAGAACTACTGGTCATCAGAGGTCATAAGTACATCTAAACAAGCATCTAAGAGCAAAACCAGTGCTACAGTAAAAGCACAAGAAAGAGGTTTTTTGTTTTTTAAATGAGTGAATACAATAAGTGCTAAGAACAAATAACAGGGTACCAGTAGTTCTTGAAGAGGTGAGTTTTCAACCTGCGCTGAAAGATGGGCAGGACTCTGCTGTCCTGACATCAGTGGGGAGTTCAGTCCACCACTGTGGGGCCAGGACAGAACCGAGCCGGGACCGGGTCGATCAGCAGCAGGGGCCTCTGAGCGACGGGGCAACCAGGCGTCCCGAGGCAGCAGAACGAGGTGGTGGGGTGGGGGTGTAGGGCTTGACCATGGCCTGGAGACAGGAAGGAGCTGTTCCTTTCACTGCCCTGTAGGCTAGCACCAGAGTCTTAAACTGGATGTGAGGAGCTCCTGGGAGCCAGTGTAGGGACATGAGAAGGGGAGTTATGTGGGAGAACTTAGGAGGTTCAACACCAGACGAGCTGCAGCTTTCTGAACAAGCTCCAGAGGTCTGATGGCCGACGCCGGGGCGCCAGCAAGGAGGGAGTTGCCGTAGTCCAGCCGGGAGATGACCAGAGCCTGGATGAGCACCTGTGCCGTCTCGTCGGTGAGGAATGGGTGACTCCTCCTGATGTTATAGAGGAGAATCTGCAGGAGCCAGCAACCGATGCTGCGTTTGCAGCAAACGACAGTTGGTCGTCCAGGATCACACCCAGATTCCTCGCAGTCCGAGCTGGCGTCACCACGGTGTTGTCATGGTGATGGCCAGGTCTCGGTGCGGGCAACCTTTCCCCAGGAGGAACATCAGCTCTGTCTTGTCCAGATTCAATCGGCCCCGAACTGGCCTAGGAGTTCTGCGCATTAGCCATAGTTCCCGCGGTCCAGTAGCAGCCAGCTGAAAGGGGCATAGCGCCACCTACCGTACCGGGGTCGGACATACTTCCGTCAATAAATCGATCCCCCCCTGGTTCTTATATACTGGGACGACGACAGTACCCAGACAGCATCCAGATGTGGGCCACTTCAGGCAATGATGTGGCACTGCTGGTCTTCTTCTGGCCCTGACAAAATGGATGTGAGCCTGAAGTGGCCCACATGTATAACAGCAAACATGGCCCAAATATGCCAAATCACATGTGGGTCTAGTATTTGGGCAGAGACACGGTGCTCTGGGCAACATGTGGTCTGGATGTGACCCTGAAGTGGCCCGTGTGGTAAATGGTGAATATGGCCCAAATATCACAAAACAAATATGGCCACCTTTGGCAAATATGTGGCACATGCGGCATTGCTATGGCTTGGTTCTGACCCAGATCTGGCAAACAGGAGCGGACCGCCTAAGTGCCATCATTCCACGTGGTATGTGGGCGGGATGAAGGGTCAATGTGGGGCGGGTCCGGGCCACAGCAGTACTGCTATCTGGGTAGTCCAGTTACCTGCCTAATGGAGCTATAACCGTAGCGCGACTTCACGGTGCATGTAAACGCAGCCGCTGGCCAACACACCAACGGCATCGTGACAGGCGATGTGGACTCGAGATCATGGAGGGTTCACATAGGTGGAGCTGGTCTCACACTGAACATGTGGAAGACCTCCGTAATGTTCGTCGAGATAGCAATATGCCAGTTGCCCGTGTGTGTGTGTGTGTGTGTGTGTGTGTGTATGTGTGTGTGTGTGTGTGTGTGTGTGTGTGTGTGTGTGAGTGTGTGTGAGTGTGTGTGTGTGTGTGTGTGTGTGTGTGTGTGTGTGTGTGTGTACCCTTACAAGCTTTTTCTCTCATCAGCAGAACATGGGTTTTGAAATATTCCATAATCTGTTCACTGTCCTCAGGGTCCAGTTTACTGAGGGCTGCTGCCAGACTGGTAGAGAGACATAGACAAACACAGAGAGAAGGAGACAGACAGACAGACAGACAGACAGACAGCAAGAATTGATGAGTAGATGTTGAAAAAGAAAAAGAAATCACAAAGATTGGATGAAGTTTCCATTGGACAAACGTCCTCCCTGACTCTGTCTGTCTGTGGTGTGTTAAGACCACATGAACACCAGGTCCTGCAGACTGCAGCAGTGATGTGGGTGGTTGGTGTCTGGTAGGACTTTGCCTGGAAAAACGATGCACAGCGTTTTCCTCTTCATCACAGCAGCCAGATGAGGGAGAGGAAGACAGGCAGTGTTGAGTTTGAAGAAGAAGTGAAGCTGTTGTGACTACCAAGCAGATATGCCAGAACAAGCTGGTAAAACTGCTCCCGTGACCACATCACCCCTGTCCTGCAGGACCTCCACTGGCTCCCTGTCCCACAACGGATCACATTCAAAGCCCTTCTCCTCACTCACAAAGCCCTCCATAACCAGGCCTCCTCCTACCTGACCGACCTGCGCCACCACCAGACTCCTTCCCACAGCCTTCGCTCCTCCGAGGCCAACCTCCTGTCTTCACCACACAGGACCGAGTACTGGACTTCCTGCCTCCACCACACAGGACCAAAAAATGGACCTCCAGCCTCCACCACACAGGACCAAGAACCATACCTCCAGCCTCCACCACACAGGACCAAGTACCGGACTTCCTGCCTCCACCACACAGGACCAAGAACCATACCTCCAGCCTCCACCACACAGGACCAAGAACCAGACCTCCTGTCTTCACCACACAGGACCGAGAACCAGGCCTCCTGCCTCCACCACACAGGACCAAGTACCGGACTTCCTGCCTCTACCACACAGGACCAAGAACCAGACCTCCTGTCTTCACCACACAGGACCGAGAACCAGGCCTCCTGCCTCCACCACACAGGACCAAGTACCGGACTTCCTGCCTCTACCACACAGGACCAAAAAATGGACCTCCAGCCTCCACCACACAGGACCAAGAATCATACCTCCAGCCTCCACCACACAGGACCAAGAACCGAACCTCCTGCCTCCACCACACAGGACCAAGAACCGGGCCTCCTGCCTCCACCACACAGGACCAAGAACCAGGCCTCCTGCCTCCACCACACAGGACCAAGCGCCAGACCTCCTGTCTTCACCACACAGGACCAAGCACCAAAACTCCTGCCTCCACCACACAGGACCAAGAACCGGGCCTCCTGCCTCCACCACACAGGACCAAAAAATTGACCTCCAGCCTCTACCACACAGGACCAAGAACCAGACCTCCAGCCTCCACCACACAGGACCAAGCACGGGACCTCTTGTCTAAACCACACAGGACCAAGCACCGAACCTCCTGCCTCCACCACACAGGACCAAGAACGGGGCCTCCTGCCTCCACCACACAGGACCAAGAACAAGACCTTCTGCCTCTACCACACAGGACCAAGAACCAGACCTCCAGCCTCCACCACACAGGACCGAGCACGGGACCTCTTGTCTAAACCACACAGGACCAAGCACCGAACCTCCTGCCTCCACCACACAGGACCAAGAACGGGGCCTCCTGCCTCCACCACACAGGACCAAGAACCAGACCTCCAGCCTCCACCACACAGGACCAAGCACGGGACCTCTTGTCCAAACCACACAGGACCAAGCACCGAACCTCCTGCCTCCACCACACAGGACCAAGAACGGGGCCTCCTGCCTCCACCACACAGGACCAAGAACCAGACCTCCAGCCTCCACCACACGGGACCAAGCACGGGACCTCCTGTCTTCACCACACAGGACCGAGAACCAGGCCTCCTGCCTCCACCACACAGGACCAAGTACCGGACTTCCTGCCTCTACCACACAGGACCAAAAAATGGACCTCCAGCCTCCACCACACAGGACCAAGAACCGAACCTCCTGCCTCCACCACACAGGACCAAGAACCAGGCCTCCTGCCTCCACCACACAGGACCAAGCGCCAGACCTCCTGTCTTCACCACACAGGACCAAGCACCAAAACTCCTGCCTCCACCACACAGGACCAAGAACCGGGCCTCCTGCCTCCACCACACAGGACCAAGAACAAGACCTTCTACCTCTACCACACAGGACCAAGAACCGGGCCTCCTGCCTCTACCACACAGGACCAAAAAATTGACCTCCAGCCTCTACCACACAGGACCAAGAACCAGACCTCCAGCCTCCACCACACAGGACCAAGCACGGGACCTCTTGTCTAAACCACACAGGACCAAGCACCGAACCTCCTGCCTCCACCACACAGGACCAAGAACGGGGCCTCCTGCCTCCACCACACAGGACCAAGAACAAGACCTTCTGCCTCTACCACACAGGACCAAGAACCAGACCTCCAGCCTCCACCACACAGGACCAAGAACCATACCTCCAGCCTCCACCACACAGGACCAAGTACCGGACTTCCTGCCTCCACCACACAGGACCAAGAACCATACCTCCAGCCTCCACCACACAGGACCAAGAACCAGACCTCCTGTCTTCACCACACAGGACCGAGAACCAGGCCTCCTGCCTCCACCACACAGGACCAAGTACCGGACTTCCTGCCTCTACCACACAGGACCAAGAACCATACCTCCAGCCTCCACCACACAGGACCAAGAACCAGACCTCCTGTCTTCACCACACAGGACCGAGAACCAGGCCTCCTGCCTCCACCACACAGGACCAAGTACCGGACTTCCTGCCTCTACCACACAGGACCAAATAATGGACCTCCAGCCTCCACCACACAGGACCAAGAATCATACCTCCAGCCTCCACCACACAGGACCAAGAACCGAACCTCCTGCCTCCACCACACAGGACCAAGAACCGGGCCTCCTGCCTCCACCACACAGGACCAAGAACCAGGCCTCCTGCCTCCACCACACAGGACCAAGCGCCAGACCTCCTGTCTTCACCACACAGGACCAAGCACCAAAACTCCAGCCTCCACCACACAGGACCAAGAACCGGGCCTCCTGCCTCCACCACACAGGACCAAGAACCAGACCTCCTGTCTTCACCACACAGGACCGAGAACCAGGCCTCCTGCCTCCACCACACAGGACCAAGTACCGGACTTCCTGCCTCTACCACACAGGACCAAATAATGGACCTCCAGCCTCCACCACACAGGACCAAGAATCATACCTCCAGCCTCCACCACACAGGACCAAGAACCGAACCTCCTGCCTCCACCACACAGGACCAAGAACCGGGCCTCCTGCCTCCACCACACAGGACCAAGAACCAGGCCTCCTGCCTCCACCACACAGGACCAAGCGCCAGACCTCCTGTCTTCACCACACAGGACCAAGCACGGGACCTCTTGTCCAAACCACACAGGACCAAGCACCGAACCTCCTGCCTCCACCACACAGGACCAAGAACGGGGCCTCCTGCCTCCACCACACAGGACCAAGAACCAGACCTCCAGCCTCCACCACACGGGACCAAGCACGGGACCTCCTGTCTTCACCACACAGGACCGAGAACCAGGCCTCCTGCCTCACCACACAGGACCAAGTACCGGACTTCCTGCCTCTACCACACAGGACCAAAAAATGGACCTCCAGCCTCCACCACACAGGACCAAGAATCATACCTCCAGCCTCCACCACACAGGACCAAGAACCGAACCTCCTGCCTCCACCACACAGGACCAAGAACCAGGCCTCCTGCCTCCACCACACAGGACCAAGCGCCAGACCTCCTGTCTTCACCACACAGGACCAAGCACCAAAACTCCTGCCTCCACCACACAGGACCAAGAACCGGGCCTCCTGCCTCCACCACACAGGACCAAGAACAAGACCTTCTACCTCTACCACACAGGACCAAGAACCGGGCCTCCTGCCTCTACCACACAGGACCAAAAAATTGACCTCCAGCCTCTACCACACAGGACCAAGAACCAGACCTCCAGCCTCCACCACACAGGACCAAGCACGGGACCTCTTGTCTAAACCACACAGGACCAAGCACCGAACCTCCTGCCTCCACCACACAGGACCAAGAACGGGGCCTCCTGCCTCCACCACACAGGACCAAGAACAAGACCTTCTGCCTCTACCACACAGGACCAAGAACCAGACCTCCAGCCTCCACCACACAGGACCAAGCACGGGACCTCTTGTC
>NC_079230.1:3038683-3071183 GCF_029633865.1 Lampris incognitus | reverse complement strand
GAGAGAGAGAGGGAGAGAGAGCGGAAGAGCGGGGGAGGGAGAGAGAGAGGGAGAGACTTTGACTTTAAATAATACTTTAATAAAAATCACAAGAAAATTACAACACAAAGACCAACATGGTCAGTAACATCAGATTGACAGAATGCAAATCATCTCAGGACACTCCCCAAGACCAGCTCATCATCCACAATACAACCAAGTACATTTTTATAACACCACACATTGCAAAAACTTTCCAGATTGTCCGTCAATTTGAAGTAGAAAAAAATCTACTTTCAAACGAGCTCTTAACATTTTTATAAACACAAAAACAGCACCATCATCCCCAGCGTCCTCCATTCTGTTTCTTCTGCTCAGGTACACGGCCATCTTTGCACTCCCCAGAACCAAATTAAGAAGCTGCATTTGGCCTCGTTTTTCTGAGAGTACCTGTAGCTCAGAATGAACATGGGTTTGGAAAAGACCTCCCCAAACAACCCAAAACCCAAGGTCTGCAGCTCTTTTGACCAATGGTGGTTTGTACAGCACTCTCCACTCAGGACCAACACTGTCCCTCAGACCTAAGTGAGCCCTCCATGGGGTTTCAGGTTTACTATGTAATTTGTCCCCGTGCAGAACTTTAACATACATTTTGTACACTGACCTTCCGTTTGGACCCTGAAAAGAAAACACAGAGGGATTCTCACTTTTTAAAAGAGGTCCTGTACAGTCCTTAAAATCTGGGGAAATGTTCATTGAAGGGAAAACATCCCTCTCATCAGGTCTAACACAGCCATTATAATAATGGATCAACAGTGTCCGCTCACCACTTGTGAGAGCTTCTCTCCATTTGGTAAGCAGCAGAGTGATGACACGAGTTGATCTCAGTCCCAAGCGGGAGGCAAGAGGACCTGGATTTTCCATGTCTGGGCCTGCAAGCTGAACTACATGCCCCAGAGTCACCACATTCGACACACAGAACCGCTTCAGCAGAGTTGGCCCCACTCGACAGACTGCACTGAAATGGAAGCCATGTATGATCGGTTCCTGGAGCAGCCAAAACAAAGAGCCGTGTTGTCTCAGTCTCTCTTTGTTTAACAAATTCCACACCTTGAACAGCCCACAGTAGAAGTCAGGTAGGTCCCTGATGTTAAGCTGTTTCAAGTCCATCAAAACCAAAGATCTGTCCAGTCCCAGGCCACCTAGCTGACTAAGAATGGTGCAAGCCAGCGACCTCCACACTAACTCAGCAGGATATCCAAAGGAATTGAATCGAGTGCAACTGGACTTGGTATATATCCGTGAAGACGTTTCGCCTCTCATCCAAGAGGCTTCCTCGGTTCGTGCCTTTCTGACTAGACCAAGCTAGTCTGACTGGCTGGTGATGAAACTCAGATATTTATCCTCTTTGGAGTCGTTGTCAGAGCTATTGATGCACATCGATAGCTATTGATGCACATCAATAGCTCTGATAACGACGGGCGTGGCTTAACATCGGAACACAAAGAGCCACGCATATCAATACCTCTGATAACGACAGGCGTTGCTAAACATCGGAACACAAAGAGCCATGGACATCAATAGCTCTGATAACGACTCCAAAGAGGATAAATATCCGAGTTTCATCACCAGCCAGTCAGACTAGCTTGGTCTAGTCAGAAAGGCACGAACTGATGAAGCCTCTTGGATGAGAGGCGAAACGTCTTCATGGCTATATACCAAGTCCAGTTGCACTCTATTCAATTCCTTTGGATAACCATGACCTGGATGAATGAGAACATTCACAGACATGTAACTCAGCAGGACCGTACAGAAACCTTTGCAGGAACTGGAAACGGAAGGTAGCCCCCTGCTGCTCAGGTGGATCAGGCCCTGCCCTCCTTCAACCCTCGGCAGATACAGCATACACTGAGGCACCCAGTGCAGAGAGAGAGAGAGATAGAGAGAGGGAGACAGACAGGAAAGGTTTTTGTATAAATGACTTGATGGAGCCACAGTAATGATGCCTGAGAATTTATTGTTCCAGCTTACCAGTTTATACTGAAGTCTCTCTGTCTTTCTCTGTCTCTGTCTCTCTGTCTCTCTCAAAAAACAAAATGAAAGGCACAGGGTCCACGGATGCTACACTCATGTTCAGGGGTGTAGTGGCTGCTCGGCTAAAAATTGAGTTCATGTTTTTCAAACTTAGTTCAAACTTGGAAGAATTTCTTTCTATTTGGGGACATGGGGATGTGCTGTGCACTGTAGAAAACCAACTGCTTCTTCTTAACTTGTGGGAAACAAAGGGAAGGTCTGTATCTTTGTTTTTACTGTGTATGGAGATTTTTGTGTTTTCACTATGTATATGAGTACTTGTGTTAATATTGTTATCTTGATGTGAATGAAAAATTGGACCATTAAAGGCTTGGTTAAAGGTCAAGGTCTCTGTCTCTGTCTTTTTCTCTCTCTCTCTCTGTCTCTCTCCCTCTGTCTCTCTGTCTCTCAGGTCTATAGTTGGTCGGCGTTGTTTCTTCCTGATAGGAACTCTCTACATGTACCGCTGTGTCACCATGTACATCACCACCCTGCCCGTCCCTGGAAAACACATGGTCTGCGCTCCCAAGGTACACACACGCACACACACACACACCTTTTTACTCTGTGGTAGGTTAATTTTTCACTGTTTTGTGGAAATGAAGACTTGTAGTCTTAGTTTTGGTACTAGACACGTGGTTCTGGTTGTCAGAAATTGCTTTTGCTTTTGGAGCCAGATACAAAGAGACAACAATGATTAAATGACAACTATTGAATTATATAGTTGGACAGGCAACATCGGCATTATACAAAAAGAGGAAAAACAAAATGGAGAAGGGGTCAGGGAGGGAATAATAATAATAATAATAATGCATTTTATTTGTGGGCGCCTTTCAAAACACTCAAGGACACCTTACAGAACATAGTTTAAAAAAACCAGCACTGTATCAGACAGCGTAAAGTCAAAACAAAGCAGGGTAGATGTAGGAGACCGAGCCGGCAAGGATGAGGAACACAGGTGTTTTCCAGAAAAAAAGGGGTTTTATTTACCCAAAAATGCAAAAAAAAAAAAAAAAGTACTTTACAAAAGATAGAACAAAAGTCTGGGCCCATAAAAGAGGTCAAAATAACAGAACTTAAATCAAGCAATAAACTCAATATAAAGTGAGCTAACTGAAACAAACCAACCGAATGACTGCCCAACAAAAGACAAAACAGACCTCCCTAACTAGACACAAAGGGACACATATATAGTGGCTGATCAGACCAACTACACACAAGGAGGGGCGACATACAAACACTAAACACTACAGACTAAATTACAAACAAAAGAAAACAGGGCAATCAGATAACCAGTATAAATACACTCAACTTCTAACCTAACAAAATAAATCAATAAACTAATACAACCCAAAACATTAATCAACTCTAAACCAAATCCCCCCATGATGTGACCGACACTTGGTTTGGCCCAATTGGCCACTTCCTCCATAAAAGGGCTGTGCTTCCAGGGGCGGATCCTTTTGCCCAAGCCTCACAGGAAGCCCCTCGGCAGCAACAGCACCCTCTGCAATTTAGATCAGCTGTGAGGCCACAGGTGTGGCCATCACAGTAGACAATAAAAAGTTAACACAACAGATAAGTATAAAATCAACATCTGCACAAAACTCAGTGAAGTGTGGATCAGACTGAATATGCCAGTTTGAAAAGGTACGTTTTGAGATGGGATTTGAAAGTTGAAAGAGGGTCAGTGTTGCAAATTTTTTGTGGGAGAGAGTTCCATAGGCGGGGGGCAGAACGACTGAAGGCTCCAGTCCCCATGGTAGTCAAGCGGGCCGATGGTGTAGTGAGTTGGAGAGCAGAAGAGGATCTGAGAGTGTGGGAGGGCGTGCGGATATGAAAGAGTTCAAAAAGATAGGCAGGAGCTAAGTTATTAAGGGCCTTAACGTTTAGGAGCAGGATCTTGAAGTCAGTACGGTATAAAACAGGAAGTCAGTGGAGTTATTGAAGAACAGGAGTGATATGATCTATGGAAGGAGTTCTGGTAATGATACGGGCAGCTGCATTCTGGACCAATTGAAGCTTATGAAGACACTTGAGGGGAAGAACAAAAAGGATAGAATTACAGTAGTAAATACGGGACGTAACCAGGGTGTGAGTGAGTATGGCTGTGCTTTTAGGTGTACACTACCGTTCAAAAGTTTGGGATCACCCAAACAATTTCGTGTTTTCCATGAAAAGTCACACTTATTCACCACCATATGTTGTGAAATGAATAGAAAATAGAGTCAAAACATTGACAAGGTTAGAAATAATGATTTGTATTTGAAATAAGATTTTTTTTACATCAAACTTTGCTTTCGTCAAAGAATCCTCCATTTGCAGCAATTACAGCATTGCAGACCTTTGGCATTCTAGCTGTTAATTTGTTGAGGTAATCTGGAGAAATTGCACCCCACGCTTCCAGAAGCAGCTCCCACAAGTTGGATTGGTTGGATGGGCACTTCTTTGAGCAGATTGAGTTTCTGGAGCATCACATTTGTGGGGTCAATTAAACGCTCAAAATGGCCAGAAAAAGAGAACTTTCATCTGAAACTCGACAGTCTATTCTTGTTCTTAGAAATGAAGGCTATTCCATGCGAGAAATTGCTAAGAAATTGAAGATTTCCTACACCGGTGTGTACTACTCCCTTCAGAGGACAGCACAAACAGGCTCTAACAGGTACTATTTAATGAAGATGCCAGTTGGGGACCTGTGAGGCGTCTGTTTCTCAAACTAGAGACTCTAATGTACTTATCTTCTTGCTCAGTTGTGCAACGCGGCCTCCCACTTCTTTTTCTACTCTGGTTAGAGCCTGTTTGTGCTGTCCTCTGAAGGGAGTAGTACACACCGGTGTAGGAAATCTTCAATTTCTTAGCAATTCTCGCATGGAATAGCCTTCATTTCTAAGAACAAGAATAGACTGTCGAGTTTCAGATGAAAGTTCTCTTTTTCTGGCCATTTTGAGCGTTTAATTGACCCCACAAATGTGATGCTCCAGAAACTCAATCTGCTCAAAGAAGTGCCCATCCAACCAATCCAACTTGTGGGAGCTGCTTCTGGAAGCGTGGGGTGCAATTTCTCCAGATTACCTCAACAAATTAACAGCTAGAATGCCAAAGGTCTGCAATGCTGTAATTGCTGCAAATGGAGGATTCTTTGACGAAAGCAAAGTTTGATGTAAAAAAAAAATCTTATTTCAAATACAAATCATTATTTCTAACCTTGTCAATGTCTTGACTCTATTTTCTATTCATTTCACAACATATGGTGGTGAATAAGTGTGACTTTTCATGGAAAACACAAAATTGTTTGGGTGATCCCAAACTTTTGAACGGTAGTGTAAGTGACGGCGGAAGACGATTAGTATTGCGTCGGTGGAAGTATGCAGACCGAGTAACATTGTTGATGTGGGCTTCAAAAGATAATGTGCTGTCCAGGATGACACCCAGACTCTTAACCTGAGGCGATGGGGGAACTATAGAATTGTAAATAGTAAGAAAAAAACTATCAGTTTTGGCCAAAGTAGATTTAGTGCCAACTAAAAGGACCTCAGTTTTATCAATTGAGGAAGTGGTATGAAAACCAGGATTTAATTTCTAGTAAGCAGTCAGAAAGGGGTGTGGGCGGAAGAGTGGAGGTAGGTTTGGTGGATAGATAAAGCTGGGTGTCATCCACGTAGCAATGAAATTGAATGCCAAATTTCCTGAAAATGTGGCCAAGAGGTAGCAGGCAAATAATAAATAGGAGGGGTCCCAATACAGAGCCCTGGGGAACACCGGTAGTAACAGGAAAGGAGTGAGATCTCAAATTTTTAAGTTGGACAAACTGAGTGCGGCCAGAGAGATATGATCTAAACCAGTCAAGGGGGGTGCCAGTTATTCCAATTGAAGCTAATCTTTCTAGGAGGATGTTGTGTGAGATGGTATCAAAGGCTGCATTCAGATCAAGGAGAAAAAGTATGGTTAAGAGCCCAGAGTCAGCTGCCATCAAAAGATCATTAGTGATTTTCACCAATGCTGTCTCCGTACTGTGCATGGAGCAAAACCAGACTGGAATTGTTCAAACAGATTGTTGTTAATCAAGTGACTGTGTACCTGAGATGCGACTGTTCTTTCAAGTGTTTTAGAAAGAAATTGTAAATTTGAGATTGGGCGAAAATTGTTCATATTGTTGGGGTCTGCACCAGGTTTCTTGAGTATTGGAGTTATTGCAGCTGTTTTGAGAGATGAGGGAACAAGACCAGAGGTAAGGGAGGAATGTATGATATCAGTTATTAAAGAGGATAGAGAAGGTAGACAGGCTTTTACTAAATGAGTAGGAAGGGGGTCTAACTGACAGGTAGATGATTTGGATTTGCGAATAAGACCAGCTATGTCTGCAACAGTTGGGAGTTTAAAACTAGATAGTGAAGAACAGAGGGGAACATAGGATGGTGAATAAGATGAACTGTATGCAGTATTGTTTGACGAGGTCAGTTGCTGATGAATATTTTCAATTTTGGCATTAAAAAAGGTCATGAAAGCATTACATTGAGCAACTGAATACAGGTGAGGTGCGAGAGTGTCTGGTGGCCGTAAAATATTGTTTACCTTGGAAAACAGGGTTCTAGTGTTCCCTTCACCTGATCTAATTAAGTTTGCGTAATAAGATGATTTAGCTGTGGACAGAGCCTCCTTGTAATGAAGTATGTGGTCATTATACATGTCTTTATGAACAACAAGGCCAGTCTTCGTGTAAAGGCGTTCCAGGCGACGGCCTTTAGCACTAAGCTGGCGTAGTGCAGGTGTAAACCAAGAGGCAGAGTGGGTAAAGGAAACTGAGTGGGGTTTTAAAGGAGCGAGATTGTTTAAAATATTATAAAGGCCATCGTTGTAATGAGAGACCAGTTCGTCTGGGGTGGATAAACTGTCTTTGCTGGAGAGGTTATCAATTTCCCTTGTGAGAGTAGATAACTCAATATAATATTACGGAACGAGATGGAGCATGACAAATTTGTTTTGGATACTGTTAAATTAACATCGCAAGACACTAACTTGTGGTCGGAAATGGGCAAATCAGATGCATTGCAGTTAAGAGGAGTTGCACCAGAGCAGCAGATCAGACCAAGTATGTGTCCTTTAGAGCGGTGTTTCTCAACCGGGGGTCCGCGGACCCCTAGTGGTCCGTGGTGTAATTGCAAGGGGTCCGTGAAAATAAAATATCTTTAAAAAAAGATCCTATGACATTTATAGAAATAGGATTATTTTACTCAAATGTGACTGAGACCTTTATCTACCTAAACTATAAAGGGTAACAGGACTTTTTTCTCTAATTACATGTTTCACAAGTGTAATTTATTGTATTTTAATAAGAGATCTCGCTCCCGTTTGTATTGTTAAAAGTTACTGCATAAAAATTCTGTTGTTACATATATCTGAAAGTTACTGCATACATATTCTGTTTTGTTACATGTATCTGAAAGTTACTGAATAAGTATTCTGTGTTGTTACATATATCTGAAAGTTACTGAATACATATTCTGTTTTGTTACATATATCTGAAAGTTACTGCATAAGAATTCTGTTTTGTTACATATATCTGAAAGTTACTGCATAAGAATTCTGTTTTGTTAACTATATCTAAGTTACAACTGAAAGCTCTTATTTTTGCCCCAAAGAGTGAATAAATGCTATAATGCAATTTAAAATGCAGTTTCTACTGTTTCTATCAAATTGCAACCCCCTCCCCCAAGATCAGGTGGAGGGGTCCTCAGGGTAGATCAAAAATACACAGGGGGTCCAGGACCCCAAAAAGGTTGAGAACCACTGCTTTAGAGGAACCGAGTGTGGCTTTGTTTTTAGATTTTACAAAGTAATGATGAGCACTCCAGATGATTCGGGACACCAGTGGACATCTAATGGGACCATTTGGTCTGTAACAAAATAAATTAACATTTGTTGGATTTTTTAGGTAAAAGCATTTTCATTCTGTCTCATTTTGTTTGTGTTGATTTGTCCTATTGTGATTAAAATGTGCTATAACTACTGCGAGATTAACAATGAATATGTGAATTAAAGTATTTTTAAAAACCAAATCTCTCTCTTGCTCTCTGGTGTCTAGATGTTTATAAAATTACACAGTAAATGTGTCTAATAATTGATATAACTGCCATATCCCTCTGTCTGCAGCTGTATAATGACTCTACAGGGAAGATCTGGAGGATACTGAGGCTGATATCAGGAGGAGGTAGGATCACCATTCATATTATTAACCTACTTTAACTAGTTTGACCTGATGAAGCCACGGCCAAGAACACAGGACAGCTCCGAATCATCACAATCATGACAAAACTCATCATCACATCACTCATCAGATGAAACTCACATCATCACATCACTCATCACAGACGAGACTTACATCACTCATCACAGAGAAAAATCGCCATCAACACATCACTCATCACAGAAAAACCCACATCACTCAACACAGACAAAACTCACATCACATCACTCGTCACAGATGAAACTCACATCATCTCATCACATCACCCATCACAGATGAAACTCACATCATCTCATCACATCAGTCATCACAGATGAAATTCACATCATCACATCACTCATCACAGATGAAACTCACATTAATGCATCTCATCAGACAAAACTCACCATCATTACATCACTCATCACAGACGAAACTCACATCATCACAGACGAAACTCAACATCATCACATCAGTCATTACAGACAAACATCGCCATCAACACATCACTCATCACAGATGAAACTCATCATCCCATCACTCATCACATCAGTCATCACAGACGAAATTCACATCATCACATCACTCATCACAGATGAAACTCACATTAACGCATCACTCATCAGACAAAACTCACTATCATTGCATCACTCATCACAGACAACCTCACATCATCCATCACAAATCACAGACGAAACTCACATCATCACATCACTCGTCACAGACGAAATTCACATCATCACATCACTCATCACAGATGAAACTCACATTAACGCATCACTCGTCAGACAAAACTCACTATCATTGCATCACTCATTACAGACAACCTCACATCATCCATCACTCATCACAGACAAAACCCACATCATCTCATCACAGACAAAACTCACATCATCTCATCACAGGCGAAACTCCATGCAGAACCACATCTCTCTCTCCGTTCAGTTCAGAGGCTTTATTGTTGCTAAAGCACATTGTATAAGATCATTCAAGATCACAGAGATCAACATATGAGCAATACAACAATGTAAAACCTTCTTCCTCTCCCTCCTCCTCTTCCTCCTCCATTAGGGGTCACCACATTGGATCATCCGTTTCCATCTCTTCCTGTCCTTGGCAACTTCCTCTGTCAAACCAGCCACCTGCATGTCCTCCCTCACCACATCCATAAACCTCCTCTTTGGCCTTCCTCTTCTCCTCTTCCCTGGCAGCTCCATATTCAGCATCCTTCTCCCAGTATACGCAGCATCTCTCCTCCACACATGTCCACACCATCTCAATCTTGTCTCTCTTGCTTTGTCTCCAAACCGTCCAACCTGAGCTGTCCCTCTAATATACTCATTCCTAATCCTGTCCTTCTTCATCACTCCCAGTGAAAATCTTATCATCTTCAGCTCTACCACCTCATGCTGCACCTCCTGTCTTTTCATCAGTGCCACTGTCTCCAGACCATATAACAAAGCTGGTCTCACTACCATCTTGTAAACCTTCCCTTTAACTCTTGCTGGTACCCTTGTCACAAATCGCTCGACACTCTTCTCCACCCACTCCACCCTGCCTGCACTCTCTTCTGCCCTCCCTCTTGCTTTGAACAGTTAACCCCAAGTATTTAAAGTCATACACCTTCATCACATCTACTCTTCCTCACAAGTCCACTGCCCTCCCTCTCATCCGCACATATGTATTCCGTCTTGCTCCTACTGACTTTCATTCCTCTTCTCTCCAGTGCAGAAATAAGTAGCTATTAATAACAAAGGTAAATAAAGCCAATGGAAAAATGTAATAATATTTGTTGTATTTTAAAAATCCAAATGAAGACTTAAACAAAATCACGTCTTTCTTTATGACATGCTGGTATAAATTCTCCTGCCATTTATGCCGTGTTGGTCGTTTCTCCAAGAATTCTTTGAATTCGTGTTTCTGATGAAGGAAAATAAAGTCTGGGTCTCACTTAGCAAATCTGGGAAATAATTTATATCTAATTGTATTTTATTTTGGACAGTCTCTAAGAAAGTTGATTCTTGTCTCCACTTCAGCTGTTTCACTTCGAGTGCACATCAGTTTTTCTCGGTCTAACCAGTTTTCTGTGTCGACCAGTTACAGTAGCCAGTTTGTGAACACCAAATCTGTATTTACCAAAGTTTGTCTGTGTATGTTTTTTTATTTGTTTAAATCTCTGTCTGTAGGTCTATCCCTGACGGGTTCTCATCTGATGTGTGGGGATTTCTTGTACAGTGGACACACTGTCATGTTGACGCTGTCCTACCTCTTCATTAAAGAGTGTAAGTCCTCACACACTCCTCGTTACAACCGCTATAGGTCATTGAAAGGATGTGTCGGCATCCCGTGTTGGTGGGATTCGAACCTTATCTGTCTTTGAGATGAATGAACATATTTCAAATATTTAAAGTAAAATTCGTACTTAAAATATTACTTGAAATATTTTTGATCTTAGTACTTTCTTTTCAAGAAAATACCACTGAAGTAAATATCATTGCCTTCCCTGTTTGCAAATCATAGAATTGCCTTTGAGTGCCACCCCTCATTACACCACATCATTACACATCTGTAATCGGCATCATTACACATCTGTAGTCGGCATCATTACATCTGTAGTCAGCATCATTACACATCTAATCAAAGTCATTACACATCTGTAGTCAGCATCATTACACATCTGTAGGCAGCAGCGTCACCACATCTGTAGTTAGCATCATCACCACATCTGTAGACAATCATTACACATCTGTAGGCAGCATCATTACACATCTGGTGTCAGCATCATTACACATCTGTAGTCAGCACCATTACACATCTGTAGTCAGCATCATTACACATCTGTAGTTAGCATCATTACGCATCTGTAGTTTGCATAGCCTACAAGAAGATGGTTTAGTTCAGTGGTTCTCAGTCAGGTCCTTGGTTACGTCCAAGGCTGCTTGCTTTCTATTGTGCTAGGCCATTTTTTTTACAGAACTTTTTTTCTTCTAGATTCACCACGGTGGATGTGGTGGTACCGTTGGCTTTGTTGGTTACTAAGTGCCAGCGGTGTACTCTGCATCCTAATTGGTCACGAGCACTACAGTATTGATGTGGTGATTGGCTACTTTGTCACCACTAGGATCTTCTGGTGGTACCACACCATGGCCAACACACATGTAGGTATAGACACACATACAAACACAGTTTCCCTTACATAGTCAAGTCAATTTTATTTGTATAGCCCAATATTACAAATTAAAAATGTGCCTCAAGAGGCTTTACATACATGGTGTTGATAGCATGCTGACCTTTCTCTCCAGTGCTGATTGGTCAGGGGAAGATATGTGACCTAGAATCATTGTAGGCCTGCTCTACGTATACAGGTGCATCTCAAAAAATTAGAATATTGTGGAAAAGTTCATTATTTTCCGTAATTAATTCAAAAAGTGAAACTTCCATATATTCTAGATTCATTACACATAAAGTGAAATATGTCAAGCCTTTTTTGTTGTAATCTTGATTATGGCTTACAGCTCATGAAAATCAAAAATCTAGTATCTCAAAATATTAGAATATTGCATAAGACCAATCCAAAAAAGGATTTATAATACAGAAATGTCGACCTTCTGAAAGTATGTTCATTTATGCAGTCAATACTTGGTCGGGGCTCCTTTTGCAGGAATTACTGCATCAGTGCAGCATGGCATGGAGGCAGTCAGCCTGTGGCACTGCTGAGGCGTTATGGAAGCCCAGGTTGCTTTGATAGCGGCCTTCAGCTCGTCTGCATTGTTGGGTCTGGTGTCTCTCATCTCTCATCAACAATGCAGACGAGCTGAAGGCTGCCATCAAAGCAACCTTGGCTTCCATAACACCTCAGCAGTGCCACAGGCTGATTGCCTCCATGCCACTCCGCATTGATGCAGTAATTCATGCAAAAGGAGCCCTGACCAAGTATTGAGTGCATAAATGAACATACTTTCAAAAGGTCGACATTTCTGTATTATAAATCCTTTTTTTTTTATTGGTCTTATGTAATATTCTAATATTTTGAGATACTGGATTTTTGATTTTCATGAGCTGTAAGCCGTAATCATTAAGATTAAAACAAAAAAGGCTTGGCATATTTCACTTTATGTAATGAATCTAGAATATATGAAAGTTTCACTTTTTGAATTAAATTACGGAAAATAATGAACTTTTCCACAATACTCTAATTTTTTTGAGATCCACCTGTATTAAGTCTTCACCTTAAATGATGTTTGAGTTGGGGGCTCTTTGGTATAAAGGGGAAAAAATCAGAGGGAAAAGGGAGGAAAAAAAACCCTCTCCAAATTAAGGCACTCCTTAGGTTGAAATGTCTATTTTTTTTTTTAATTTATTTCTGATTTTTTCCCTTTTTTCTCCCAATTTAGTGGCCAATTGATCCCTATTTTAATTCAAACACCCACCCTCGTATTGCATGCGTTCGCCAACTGCATCTCTCCGGCCGGCAGTCTCGAAGGAAAGCGCCTCCCCACTTTCGTGACAAGGCGAATCCAAGCCGAACCACTGTTTTTCCGACACACACAGAGACGCATTCACATGACGAACACAAGCCGACTCCGCCCCCCTCCCGAAGACAGCGTTGCCAATGATTGCTGCTTCATCGAGTCCGGCCATAGTCGGATCTGACGAGACCGGGGCGCGAACCCCAGTCCCCAGTGGGCAACTGCATCGACACCAAGCCGATGCTTAGACCGCTACGCCACCGCGGACCCGAAATGTCTATTTTTTTGACATGTCCTAGATGGACTGTTAAAAATGCCCACACGTAGCAACTTGTGCCTTCTTCAGGGCATAGTACAATTGAGCTGAGGATGTTATGTGTGTATATATACTGAAAGTTAAATGGTCTCTCTGTAGCAGGCTCATATAACTCGGGAATTTGAGCTAACTGAATTTCTCTGTTTCAGGCACTGCGTCAGGCTCCTAACAACTACCTGTTGAGGACCTGGTGGAACCCTATCTTCAACTTCCTGGAGAAGAATGTGGAGACGACAGTCCCGGTCGTGTTCTCTTGGCCCGTCGCTCTGCCCAGCAGCTGCACACAGCGGTACCGCATGGTGGAGACAGGGAGAGATGAATGACATGAGGGGAAGGAGAGAGAGAGAGGGAGGGACTGGTGTTGAAAGAGAGGAGGGACTAATCTGCCTCAGCTCTTTCTGTTCTCCTTCCAATCCCTTATTTCGATGTGGAAGTCTGTGCAGTCTGGGATGAAAGGATGACAAGATGAATGAAGGAGAGATAGGAAGAGGAGAGATGAGTTAAGACATCAGTGAGGAAGAGGTGGACACGTATGGGACATTAAATGATGATGCTGATGTCGACAGGTTTTACTGAAGGTTTGACAGATTTATCAGTTTAGCCGATTTTCGGTATAGATTTTCACAATTAAATCCATCATTTCATCTGTTTACTTGGCAGAGATTTTGGATTAAAACTAGGCGACCTAAAAGCTCCAAATAATCCCAAACTTTATTTAAAAGATTTTTAATATTTGACTCGCATGTTATAGTGATCATCCTTACATTTTTTTACTCCAGTTCAGTTTCTATGGGGGTAAATGCTTTTGAAATCTCACATCCACCAAAACCGTTGGCATGACGTCAGCTGTATTTTTGTCCCATAAAGGCGACGCCTAGAAACAGAATGTAGTGGCTGGTTGCTCACATGTGCTCTAAATAGAGACCGCACAGCCATGCGCTGGTATGACCTGCATACCAGGTGGTGCTAACATGGTAACAGGATGAGGTGATGTAACAGAAGATAGACTGGCACAGAAAGAAAAGATAAAAAAGGATGAAAGAACGGTATGGCTGATATTTTGACCCAAATCTCTGATGGACCAATAAGAAACCGCCCCAAGGATTTCCATCAATGACAGACAGTGCCTCTCTGTGATGTAATATAGTGTCCTAACATAATATCTCGGTACCAGGACTGCATAGCCTGGGTGTCGGAGCCGGTTGGTGAGGTCGTCTAATTTTGGCGGTCTGCTGGTTCAGGATGAGCCTGAGTTGCCCTGAATCCTTACCAACATCAACAAGCTTCCATTTTGACCAAGAAACTCTTCTCAGAAAGAAAATATCATAGAGAAATCTTCACTCGAACCTTCAAATTAAAGAAGAAGCCGTTACTTGTTCCTGACAGTGTCGAGAAATTAACGTAAAAGAGCACTGTGAATAAAATACACCAGCCTAGTAACATCAGGAGATAACCAGCACTTTGTACAAGCAACCACCCAACCAGTTATCTTCGTGAGTCTAAAATCTGTGGATGAATTGCATCAGTTATAGAACGAACCATGACGATGTGGATTGGTGACTGTGGGACGAACGCTGCCATCAGAATCCTAATTTTGACTGAGCTGTCGCTGTGCTGGTTCTGTTTTATTTCAGAACAGAACCCAGTACCCGCTGAACACCAGTGTCATCTTAGAGACCATACTCCATATCGGCCAGTAAGAAAAGCCCTTACTTTCACCGCACTGTTTTTGCCCAATAGAAACCTGAGGAATATTTGATCCCCTATTCTCTGATGTGAACTAATAACAAATCACTTAATGTCGTCTCTTCTCATATCAACAAATGAGAACCAACATCTTCCCTCTCCATATCTCCTGTCGACCAGTTGAACACTGGCTTACAGAATCTTCTTCAACCTATAAGCGCCTGGAGGAGGGATTACATGGTGAGAAATGGATGTTGCTTCTGCTCTGTGGTATACAGGCTAACATTTCCCAGTGGGGAGATGAGCTTCCTACTTGCCACTGTTACAGCCCTTTCACATAAAACAAGAGAACTTTACAGCCTCCGATTCCCCAAGTCACCCCTGTTGATGCTCTAGTCAAACCCAAAGTGATGTGAGATTGACAACAAAACAGTTCGTATGACTCGAGTCGCACCATCCCGACCACTTCATGGACTGGATGGTGTACTCACACTGAGGCCTCCATCATGGTGCTCCTCCTTTCAAACGAACAAGTGTTAAGCTGTAAAATCGGTTCATGTTCTTAACATCATCATCGTCATGGTGACGTGGAAAGAATTGTAAACAGACTGCAATAAAACTGTTGGTGGTTGTGATTCTGGTTCACAAAACCTCTTCTGGATTATTAAGGACCTCCGTCCAACTCATACAACTCTTGGGGAAAAAAGCCTGCCCAATGTCTCAGGAGAGAGGTGCAGGCATGTGACGTGAATATGCTCAAACAACAACAACGCCCCCTGGAGAGCATGACCCTTCCATTGGAGATGTGTTGGCACAGGAAGTGATGTCAAGCCAAAGGGATTAGATTCTGGTTATGAGGCTGGTGAAAAGGTCTTTCAAACATCTTTTCAGTTGAAATGGGAAAACAAAAATTCGGAGTACTGCTCATTGAAACCAGTCGCTGTCTTGTTTGCGAGCAAAACCCAGTGTCATTCGTTTCAATTATAAATGCTAGCTAGCAATGCTAACTAGCCTTGTTTAACTAAGCTGAAGAATGGATATTTAGGTTTTCCACCGTGCCCAACAGAGCCGCCAAATTTTGAATGTCAAGAACTCATTTAAATATCAGGTTGTTTTGTCGGCCTTAAGCTACCCAAGGGTCCAATACATATTTTCCCAGTTGTACTTGTTTGTTTGCTGTTGTTGTACTTGTTGTTTTGTACTGTTAAAAGCAGTTAGAGAACTGAAACAGTCAGTTAAACCTTGTCTTTTTCACCATTAGCAGTTGTCCAGGTTATGAGTCCATCAACAGAAGACATTGTAGTGAAGCTGGAATAACAGACTTGTGTTGTGATTATTTTGGGGCATCTGTAGTACACCAGGTCAGTACATACAGCAGACAAGCTTTACCTCACTGTCCCAATGAACATATTACCGACCAGATGCTTGAAAGTACTTTTGAGCCAAAGTCCTGTGACATTAATGGAGAGTTTTGGTGCCATGTGCGTTGTCCTTGTGAAACGATGTTGTCCTTAATGCAATGAAAAGGTTCAAGTCCACATCGCCATAGATCCATTTTGGAGGAAAATGGGGAAAAAGTCCTGTGATGGTCATTGTTGAATATTCAAAAATCACAGATGACTCCATCTGTCTGCTCAGTTGTGTGTAAATATGGAAATTCTCATTTAAAATATAATTCCTTACATATAAACTCTATTATGGTAATTGAAACGGTACGGTCTGTTTCACTATGAAGCGGACTATGGAATATGAATATGGAACTATGGAATATGAACCGGGCGGTTTAACAACAATAAAACTACACTGACATTTATCTCATGCCAATGCTGAAAACAGTAGTTATTATTTTCCACTTAGGTTCAAGTTGGTACATTACTGGAGTCCTTGGTTGGGTCATTGAGGACGTCATTCCAGGCTGGGTCACCAGGATTTTACAAGTTTGTGACCTTCAGCTCGGTTTGGTTTTTTTCCCCCAAAATGGAAATATGTTTTCATACAAGGCCTGTGTCGTACTTCTGATCCACACCGCAGACGAAGGAGAAGTGCTGCTGCTGATCAGGTATGGTAAGCCCTGTTAGCTACGTTTGACTGTGCGGAATTAACATCACAGATCTAGTGCACAGGCTGCAGCGTTAAAAAGCCTGCCAAAAACTCGAACTTTGTCCAACTTTGGCCTCAGGATGCTCTGACATGGCGGTAAAACTCGGGACGCTCTGACATGGCGGTTAAACTCGGGATGCTCTGACATGGCGGTAAAACTCGGGACGCTCTGACATGGCGGTTAAACTCGGGACGCTCTGACATGGTAAAACTCGGGACGCTCTGACATGGCGGTAAAACTCGTGACGCTCTGACATGGCGGTTAAACTCGGGACGCTCTGACATGGCGGTTAAACTCGGGACGCTCTGACATGGTAAAACTCGGGACGCTCTGACATGGCGGTAAAACTCGGGACGCTCTGACATGGCGGTTAAACTCGGGACGCTCTGACATGGCGGTTAAACTCGGGACGCTCTGACATGGCGGTTAAACTCGGGACGCTCTGACATGGCGGTAAAACTCGTGACGCTCTGACATGGCGGTAAAACTCGGGACGCTCTGACATGGCGGTAAAACTCCGGACGCTCTGACATGGCGGTAAAACTCGGGACGCTCTGACATGGCGGTAAAACTCGGGACGCTCTGACATGGCGGTAAAACTCGGGACGCTCTGACATGGCGGTAAAACTCGGGATGCTCTGACATGGCGGTAAAGCCATGTTTGAGAAGCAAACCACTGACGTCATTACAGATATCAAGCGTCATTTCGCCGAGTCAAAACTGTAATTCAGGATATCTGGAATTACATTTTGAGGAGGCAGAATGAAAGTTAAAGATGTCTCCAGTTTGACATATCTCTAATCAAAAATCATTTCAAGAATCTACAACGTCATTCTGACTAGTTAAAAGGTAATTTAAGAGATCTAAAAAGGACTATGTAGACATCTTGAACTGAGGGGCATTAGAGATATGTTGAACTGGAATCACGGCTCGTCAGAATTCCCTTGCAGACATCCGCAGTGTGAACTGGGGATGTCTGCAATGAGAAACCCCGCACACATGAATGGCAGATGTAGTTTGAAGCTTACTTGTCCAAATGTAATTACACATATCCTGAATTAAGAGTTTTGACGAGGCGAAATGACGTTACAGATATCTCATCTAGCTAATAAATGTTGAGAGGGCTTGCCATAATCAGACTTCTCTGCGGAAGCTTCATCGTAGCCGTCTTCTTCTCTGGTCATCATCATCGTAGCCGTCTTCTTCTCTGGTCATCATCGTCGTAGCCGTCTTCTCTACTGAAGCGTCATCGTTGCCGTCTTCTTCTCTACTGAAGCATCGTCGTAGCCGCCTTCTCTACTGAAGCATCGTCGTAGCCGCCTTCTCTACTGAAGCATCATCGTTGCCGTCTTCTTCTCTGGTCATCGTCATCGTAGCTGTCTTTTCTACTGAAGCATCGTCGTTGCCGTCTTCTTCTCTGGTCATCATCATCGTAGCCGTTTTCTCTACTGAAGCATCGTCGTTGCCGTCTTCTTCTCTGGTCATCATCGTCGTAGCCGTCTTCTCTACTGAAGCATCATCGTTGCCGTCTTCTTCTCTGGTCATCATCGTCGTAGCCGTCTTCTCTACTGAAGCATCGTCGTTGCCGTCTTCTTCTCTGGTCATCATCGTCGTAGCCGCCTTCTTCTCTACTGAAGCATCATCGTTGCCGTCTTCTTCTCTGGTCATCGTCATCGTAGCCGTCTTCTCTCCTGCAGCTGGAGTCATCGTATCAGCTTCTGCATCACGAACTGTCTTCTAGGAACAGACGTCCAGTGACGGCTCGCTGCTGAACAGGCCACTCGTCCAGCCTGCAGAGACACGGTTCCCTTCAGATCCGGCTCTCAGAACGGACTCGTCGACTCACTCTGGCTTGGAGGATATAGGTGGTGTTTAAAATGGTGACATGAGGTTGGTGTTTTACTCTCCACTTCCTCCGTGCCCTGCAGATGTGCGGCAGCATCACAACCCTCCATTATTCTCCTAACGACTGTCTTTGTTAAGTGTATTTACGTTTGGATAATTTAGTAACGTGAAAATGTTCACTTCCATAATAAAAGTCTTGGTTTAAACTAAGAAGGTAATTTGGTTTCGTCTGTGGAAACGTGTTTAGTTCGGGGTAAAACGACGGACGAACCTTCAAATCACAACCCGCCTACAAAGGGTCAGAGGTCAAAAGCATCCAAAAAACAACAACAGTGAATATAGAGATGAGTTATAGACTGAGTTCTTCCTCTTGAGGGAAACTATCCAACTTTATTGATAACCTTCATTTTGTGCATGAAACACAACACAAAGGAGAAAACCAGTTAAAGACGTGTGGCCTCAAACACAGACACCAGGTCACGTGTGTACAGGTGAGTCCTGGTCAGCCTACGTGTGTGTGTGTGTGTGTGTGTGTGTGTGTGTGTGAGAGAGAGACATTGGTTATTGATTGGTTAATTGAGAGGTGAGTACTTGGTACGGTCAGCAGGGGGCGGTGGTGTGGTTTCTCTGGTTGCATGTTATAAGATGTAGCATGTCTGCTGTATTTGAGATTTAATGATTAAAACATGTTGGAATCTGAATGAGAAGCAGCTTCACATCCTGATCCAGATCTCACTGATCCGGATCTCACTGATCCAGTCTCTTTACTGGTCCTCGCTCTCACAGCTCATCTGTAGAGACAAACACAAGGATAAGACACTGACCACAGGGCTTCATCACACACACACACACAGGGGTCAGGGGTCAGTCATATCACACGAGAGAAAGAGAGATGGGAAGAAGTGATGAAGGTTACAGAGAGGAGACTGTGGGGGGGTAGATTATTCTCGAGGGTTAAAGTGTTCCAGAAAGTCCTATCAGTGTGTGTGTGTGTGTGTGTGTGTGTGTGTGTGTGTGTGTGTGTGTGTGTGTGTGTGTGTGTGTGTGTGTGTTGAACTACAGCCTAAGGACAGACCCACTTGGGGTGGGGGTGGAGTCGGCATTCAGAGCAGGCGGTCGAGAGACAGGTGGTTTACCTGCAGATGTTCCCTCTCTCTCTTTCTGCTCTTTCTCTTTCCCTGAAAAAAGAAAAGTAAAGATCTGAGTCTGTCAGACAGGTAGCTGCACAGACAGACCGACAGACAGACTGGTAGATGTACAGACAGACAGGTACATGTACAGACAGGTAGATGTACAGACAGGTCGATGTACAGAAAGGTCGATGTACAGACAGGCAGACATGGATGTACAGACAGGTAGATGTAGAGACAGGCAGACAGGTAGATGTACAGACAGGCAGACATGGCTGTACAGACAGACAGGTAGATGTACAGACAGACAGGTACATGTACAGACAGATGTACAGACAGGTAGATGTACAGACAGGCAGACATGGATGTGCAGACAGGTAGATGTACAGACAGGCAGACAGGTAGATGTACAGACAGGCAGGTAGATGTACAGACAGACAGGTAGACAGACAGACAGGCAGACATGGCTGTACAGACAGACAGGTAGATGTACAGACAGGTAGATGTACAGACAGGCAGACAGGTAGATGTACAGACAGGCAGGTAGATGTACAGACAGACAGGTAGACAGACAGACAGGCAGACATGGCTGTACAGACAGACAGGTAGATGTACAGACAGACAGGTAGACAGACAGGCAGACATGGCTGTACAGACAGACAGGTAGACAGACAGACAGACAGGTAGATGTGCAGACAGGCAGACATGGATGTACAGACAGGTAGATGTACAGACAGACAGGTAGATGTAGAGACAGACCAGACAGGTAGATGTACAGACAGGCAGACATGGATGTGCAGACAGGTAGATGTACAGACAGACAGGTAGATGTAGAGACAGACAGGTAGATGTACATAGTTGTCCCTGGCAGACCATCCAGGATAGAGCTGCATGTGGAGCTGTCTCTCTTTCTGGGCCAGTTCATAATATTTAGACTGCTCGGCACTGGACAGGGCATGCCACTGCAGACAGACAGACAGAGAGCCAGAGACAGAGACAGAGAGAGACAGACAGACAGACAGAGAGCCAGAGACAGACAGAGAGAGACAGACAGAGAGCCAGAGACAGACAGAGAGACAGCAGTTTGAGGATGAGGTAAGAATGAAAGCTTCCATCATTTTTTCAGTTTTTCTCTGATGTTTATTTAGAAAAACTAAAAAAAGTTCTGTTGTAACTCAAGTTAAGGCAGGTGTAACACACACACACACACACACACACACACACACACACACACACACACACACACACACACACACACACACACACACACACACACACACGAAGTCTACCCGGCGTCCCAGGATTTGGTTGATGGCGGCGCTCTCTCTGGCGCCTCCTTCCTGCAGGACGCTGTGACGCTGCTCCTTCATGTAGAGCATGAAGGCATTCAGCGGTTTCTTCACCTGCAGCCTGTGGAGAGACACACACATGCCTGTCTGTCTGCACACACACACACACACACACACATACACACACACACACACACACACACACACACACACACACACACACACACACAGAGACATGATGCAGAGAAAAAGAATCTGTTTCTTATTTATTTTGGCATATTTCCTTCAATGTAAACTTCCTGTTGTGTTGTGTTGTGTTGTGTTGTGTTGTGTGTTTATCCAGACACAGCCCCCGTGTTGCGCTGCTGTCTGCTACACCGCCAGCCTCCTGTCCAGAACCACACTCTGTGGACCCCCTTAGTCCCAAATCCCCTCACTTACTACCAACACGTCGCTTAGCAGCCGAACCGTCAACCCGAACCGTATTTATACCGCAGCCTACCCCCCCTTTTCTCCCCAATTACACCCGGCCAGTTACCCCCCTCTCCCGAGCTGCCCCGGTCTCTGCTCCTCCCCCTCTGCTGATCTGGGGAGGGCTGCAGACTACCACATGCCTCCTCCCATACATGTGGCGTCACCAGCCGCTTCTTTTCACCTGACAGTGAGGAGTTTCACCAGGGGGACGTAGCACGTGGGAGGATCACGCTCTTCCCCCCAATTCCCCCTCCCCCCTGAACAGGTGCCCCGACCAACCAGAGGAGGCGCTAGTGCAGCGACCAGGACACATACCCACATCCGTCCTCCCACCCGCAGACACGGCCAATTGTGTCTGTAGGGACGCCCGACCAGGCAGGAGGTAACACAGGGATTTGAACCAGCGGTCCCCGTGTTGGTAGGCAACAGAACAGACCGCCACGCCCCCCGGACGGACGCCCGATACCTTCGGTTCTGTGGAATTCTTTGATTCTTGTGGGTTTGTGACTTGGAAACACCACAAAGTGTACGGTAAATGTTTCAGGGCAGGAGTCACATTTCTGCCTGGGAAACGTGCTCAGTGATGTCATACAGAAAACTCATCATCATCATCATCACCATCATCATCGTCAACTCCCGTTGGCAAAACAAGGAAGTGCAACTCAAAGAATTTGATCAGAACTGACAGCATGTCGGCGACGTGTCATATGGGCGACGCCAGGCTGAGAACGCTGCTCAGATAAAAGGCTGATGGTGCAGAAAAACCTCTGGGGGGGTCTGGTCCCCGTCCGCCGGCGGGGACTTCTGCACAGTATTTCTGCTTCAGTGTCAACTGGCTCTTAAAGCAAAGGACACACCGGGCGTCCAGGTGGCGTAGCGGTCTGTTCCGCTGCCTACCAACACAGGGATCGCTGGCTCGAATCCCCATGTTGCCTCCGGCTTGGTCGGGCGTCCCTACAGACACAATTGGATGTGTCTGTGGGTGGGGAGCCGGATGTGGGTATGTGTCCTGGTTGCTACTCTAGCGCCTCCTCTGTTCAGTCAGGGCGCCTGTTTGGGGAGGAGGGGGAACTGGGGGGAATAGCGTGATCCTCCCACGCGCTACGTCCCCCTGGTGAAACTCCTCATTGTCAGGTGAAAAGAAGCGGCTGGTGACTCCACATGTATGGGAGGAGGCATGTGGTAGTCTGCAGCCCTCCCCGGATCAGCAGAGGAGGTGGAGCAGAGACCGGGACGGCTCGGAAGAGTGGGGTGATTGGCCAAGTACAATTGGGGAGAAAAAAGGGGGGGGGGAAAGAAAAGGACACACCATGTCTGACACTTCCTTCAGTATGCAGGCTCCAGCTAAAGAGGAGGAGAAACTCAGGGTTACTTGAAGAACACCTGCCAGCCAGCAGGTCATGGAGTATGTTACCATAGTAACTGACTCAGAGTTGGCTCTGTGAAACCAAAAACCCAGAGTTTCTTTCAACTCTTGAGTCAACTAACTGAGTTCTCACGAACCCGCTTTGTGAAACGGGTCCAGTTTGACGTGATCAACCCCCGTCTTTGTTCGGTAGTTGGTCACGTGGCAAACGTACAACGAGTTTTCCAGATGCACACCTAAACCAGTCTGGAGCTCACCTGTTGCCGTTGTTGTTACCATGGGGATTGGGGTATGTGCTGAAGTGGGTGTTGGCCTTCGGGCCCATGGAGTAGGTGTTTTGCTGGCCATAGGGGGAGGAGAAGGGGAAGTGTGTGTCGTTGTAGTGGAGGAGGGCGGTGAGAGGATGGATGGATGGCTGGAAGGAGAGACAGAGAAGAAGGGTTAAACTAGATCTAGACACTCATCTGAATACTCGGATGGAGAAAGGAAAACATATTCTGTCTCGTCATTGGTTAAATTCACCTTTTAGTGGTTCAGGGTGTCAAAATTCAACCAATCGAGATGTATTTACCTGATGATGACGACGGGCAGAGATCTAGATTAGATCTTTCTTCAGGGCGTCTCAATTAAAAACGGATTCTTGATATTTGTTAGATTATGATTATAGTAGTCTGTCCAAGAGATGACGCAAGACTAGTATGTGCTGATCGGTAGTAGTAGTAGTAGTAGTAGTAGTAGTAGTAGTACTAGTAGTAGCCATGATTGTGGTTGTGGTTCAAAGTATATTAGTTAGCAAGCAAAGTGTTATTTCTGTAGCACGTTTTAAAAACACGAGGCTACAAAGTGCTTTACACTCCATACACATAATACGAATAGATACATAAAACACATGGATGAATATAAAACATGGCATTGGGAGTAACAGACCAAGCTAAAAACGAAACACAACAGAAGTCAGGGGTGGGGGTCTATAAAAAGGCTTGCCTGAAAAGATGGTTTCTAGAAGCTGCTTAAAAGAGTCCGAAGATTCAGCGAGTCTAATGGAGTGGGGGAGATTATTCCAGAGGCTCGGGGCCAAGACTGCAAAGGCACGGTCACCTTTTGTTTTGCAGTTGGAGTGAGGGATGGATGAAAGACCGAGGTTTGAGGATCGGAGTGGTCGGGAAGTGGAATGAGGAATGAGAAGATCAGAAATGTAACTGGGGACCAGATCCTGCGGGGCTTTAAATGAAATCAATAAGATCTTATAAATTATTCTGAATTTTACAGGAAGGCAATGGAGGGATGCAAGAATAGGGGTAATATGGGACCTATGTCTAGTTCTGGTTAGTAGTCTAGTTCTAGTTAGTAGTCTAGTTCTAGTTAGCACTGTAGTTCTGGTTAGTAGTCTAGTTCTGTTTAGTAGTCTAGTTCTGGTTAGTAGTCTAGTTCTGGTTAGTAGTCTAGTTCTAGTTAGTAGTCTAGCTCTAGTTAGTAGTCTAGCTCTGGTTAGTAGTCTAGTTCTAGTTAACAATGTAGTTCTGGTTAGTAGTCTAGTTCTGGTTAGTAGTCTAGTTCTAGTTAGTAGTCTAGTTCTGGTTAGTAGTCTAGTTCTGGTTAGTAGTCTAGATCTGGTTAGTAGTCTAGTTCTGGTTAGTAGTCTAGTTCTAGTTAGCAGTGTAGTTCTGGTTAGTAGTCTAGTTCTAGTTAGTAGTCTAGTTCTAGTTAGCAGTCTAGCAGCCGCATTCTGGACCAACTGTAGACTATTTAAAGCAGCTTGGTGGCGTAGCGGTCTAAGCATCGGCTTGGAGTCGATGCAGTTGCCCACTGGGGACTGGGGTTCGCGCCCCGGTCTCGTCAGATCCGACTATGGCCGGACTCGATGAAGCAGCAATCATTGGCAACGCTGTCTTCGGGAGGGGGGCGGAGTCGGCTTGTGTTCGTCATGTGAATGCGTCTCTGTGTGTGCCGGAAAAACAGTGGTTCGGCCTGGATTCGCCTTGTCACGAAAGTGGGGAGGCGCTTTCCTTCGAGACTGCCGGCCGGAGAGATGCAGTTGGCGAACGCATGCAATACGAGGGTGGGTGTTTGAATTAAAATAGGGATCAATTGGCCACTAAATTGGGAGAAAAAAGGGAAAAATCAGAAATAAATTTAAAAAAAAAAAGCAGCTTGGTTGAGGCCAGAGTAGAGGGAGTTACTGTAGTCTAGACGGCAGAAAATGAAAGTGTGAATTAATATTTCGATATCCTTAAAAGATCAAATATTTCTGATTTTTGCAATATTTCTTAGCTGAAGAAAACAGGATTGGACAAGCTTAGTAACATGGTGATCAAAAGACATATTCTGGTTTAAAGATGGTACCAAGATTTTTAGCAGTAGGTTTGATGTTTGAATGAAGTGGACCAATAAACTGATCAACTGCAGTGGCAAAGTCCTCAGGACCAATTAAGAGAACTTAAGTTTTTTCGGGGTTTAGATGGAGGAAATTAAGGGACATCCAGTCTTTGGTGGCAGCAAAGCAATCGTGGAGGGAGGACAGTTGATTCAGGTTATTGGGTTTGACAGAGAAATAGATCTGAATATCATCGGCATAACAGTGGTGTGACATGTCTTGAAAGTGACTAAACAAATGACCCAGAGGAAGCAAGTATAAAGAGAAGAGGATTGGCCCAAGGACAGACCCCAGAGGGACTCCACACAGTAGGGGAGCTGCGAGGATACAAGATTGATAATAGAAACATTAAAATATCGATTTGTCAGATAAGAGAGAAACCAATTTAACGCTGTACCAGAAATGCCAACCCAGTTCTCCAACCTATCAAGTAAGATGGCATGATCGATGGTGTCAAAGGCAGCGGTTAAATCTAGAAGAATGAGAATAGTGTATCCCCTTTATCAGCACGCATAAGAATGTCATTGGACACTGTGAGTAATGCAGTCTCAGTACTACGCTTGTGATGAAAGCCGGATTGAAATTTATCGAAAATGTTATGACCCCCAGTCATAAGTAGGATTTGGTCTGCAACAAGTTTTTCAAGGATTTTGGATAAGAAAGAAAGTTTGGAAATCGGTCTATGATTCTCTACCCTTGCCGGATCAAGGGAGGGTTTTTTGAGGACGGGGGGAACACAGGTCATTTTAAAGTAGTCGGGTACAGACCCGGGTGTGAGTGAGCAGTTGATGATAGAGAGCAGGCAGGGATCTAAGCCATGGAGGATGGAATGTTGTAGGAACTATATCACAGGGACTGGAGGAGGGACGCATGAGGTCTACAGTGTTAACAAGGAACTGAAGAGAAACGGGAGCAAATTCCAACATTAAAATCGGACGGCTGAAAGGGGCGGGGGGGCAGTGGGGGTAAAATTGGACCTTAGACCATCGATCTTGTCAACAAAGAAAGGCAAGAAATGTTCACAGTCATTAGCAGAAGAGGCAGAAATGGTAGGAGGAGAGGGATTCACAAGCTGATGGCTAGTACTAAACACAAACCTAGGGTTATGTTCATTACTCTCCATCAAGTCAGAGAAGGAAGCCGCTCTCGAACCTTTCACAGTTTGATTCAAATCAGAGAATAACTCCTTCATGTGGACTTGATGAACTCCAAGAGCAGATTTTTTCCATCTGCGTTCGGCCTTCCTGTATTCCCTTCTTCTTTGACGGATGTTTTCATTGATCCAAGGGGTAGTGTTAATAACTGGGACACACACACACACACACACAAACAGACCCACACACAAACTACTACTACATGTTACCAGACAGGGATTGGAAGAGACAATGGTTTGTGGCTGTAAGCCCACAGACACACAAACGCGTATACACACCTCAGGGTGCGTTTCACACTAACAGTGTTGGATGGCAAACATACTGAGCTGGGGGCAGAATTAGACCACAATATGGTGGCACTTACACACACACACACACACACACACACACACACACACACACACACACACACACACACACAGACACACACACACACACAGACACACAGCCCAAGGCACTCAGCCTTGGACCTCCAGTCGTTGTCAGTGTTGTTTAACATTGGTTGTGTGTGTTAGAGAGCGTGTTGGCTGCAAGGAAGAGCGGTTAGAATACAACATGGTTGTCCACACACGACTTCCTTAACTCACAGTCATAGTTGTCGTTGCGTTGCTCTGGGTATGTGAGATGTTGTGTCGCCCTCCTGTGGTCAGATGGGGGAAGTGCTGCTGCTGAGCGCTCCAGTCACCGACTGCCGATTGACCTGGAAGCAGATGTGACGCTCTGACACTTCAGCTACACGAGACCATCAGGGAGTACAGGTAGTCCCCGGGTTAAGAGCTGCCGGACTTACGAACCGACCTCCGACAGATGTCTCTCATTTACAAAAACCCAGTTACGCACAGTGGTTCGTACCAACGAACGGACGGACTACTTTCTGCGACGCTCAAAACACTGCGCGTTTTAGGCGGTTCGCGGGACCGACGGGGAACCACGCCACGCCGCCGTCGCCATTTTGAGTCGGATCGCGTAAACGTTGTGTGTCTTGACTTCATTTTTTGTGTGCTTCCGGTCGTAATCATGGCTGCAAAGTGCGCCTCTGGTGCAGGCGGCGGCGACCCCCGGAGCAGTGACGGCGCTACGGAGGGGGGGGGCAATGGCCGGGCCTCGCCCCCCCCAAATGAAAGTTGTGCCCCCCCCCGCCAATTACCCAGTCTATGATGTGAAAATTAGTACTTAAACATCATGTAAAAATTAAAATTAATTAATGCACATAGCACATTTAAATACATAATCAATAATAATGTAACCGGTTATTTTCTTGCCCGGTGCGGAATTCGATACAGGGTGTTCTGCACCACAAGGCGACGTCACTAACCGCTCGGCTAAAGGGTTAGCAGACCTGTTAGCTAGGGGGCTAACGGGTCTTATTAGTAGTTTACACTAGTCTTTCTGTTTTAGGAACAGTAGTGTCACGTGCACGGGTAACTAGACCCGGCTAACGGGTCGGAACCTTTAGTCGACTGGTTAACGCTGTCGCCCGTGGTGCGGGAGACCCGGGTTCGCGTCCCGGCTGCGGCGGTCCCCGGCTGCCCCCCGAATTCGCTGCAATGTGAACTGTTTACTAAGACAAACAGCTGACTGACGTCACTGTTCCGACTTAATACACGTTCAGCTTACGGACAGGCTCAGACCCGAACCCGTTCGTAACCCGGGACTTCCTGTACTATGAGGGGTGTGTGTGTGTGTGTGAGAGACTAATGATAATGGTAAAAGATCATAGCTCCGTGTGGAGTCCATTTTCACAGCAGCAGATGTGGGCACCCGGAACTCCGTCTCATGTTTTGCGGAGTGCCGGGCGTCCACTGGGACGAGCGCAAAACCAGGAGTACGTACTAACGGAGATGGGACGACCAGCAGGGGAGAGAGGACGACTGATGAAAACGGCAAGATGAAGAAAATGGCGATGGTTTGGACACGTGTGCAGGAGGAGCGGGACCTGGCAGATACCGTCATGCCCGGTGGAGCCGGAGGTGTGAGGAGGAGAAGAGGAGGACCTAGAGAGGACTGGATGGGAGATGTAAAGGTGCAGACAGGGTGAAGCATAGCGGAGCGCAGCAGAAAAGCGGAGGGTGGAGAAGTATGGTTAAAGACGGTGACGTGCTCCTGTGCCTGACCCGGCGGGGGCAAATCCTGCAGAAATGAGCCGGGTCAGGGGTCAGGGGTCAGGAACCATTTGTGGTCATTTCTTTCGTGTATTTGGTTTTAATGGAAAGTTGTTCAGCTTGCTTTTTTAAGTGCCAATCAGAACCACGCTAAGCAACACGACGTCACACCTCCACCCAGGCCCCTGCGAGCCACGACGGCGGCCATCGGCGTGACACGACCCACAGCTGGGTGTAAGGGGGGCTCGTCAGCGTGTAGTGTGGACGGGGTGTTGTGTGCTTCTTTCGTTTGTCCTCACCACAGCTCAGGTCCTCGGAGCTCCGGTCCAGCCCACTCACAGCTCCGAATACCTGGCGTGGAGAGACAGACAGGAAGAGGACGACCAGTTAAACCAAGACAGACACACAAAACTCATACGCACATCCGGTGTAAAGACAGCAGCGGAGTGACGAGCCCCGGAACAGGATCTGACTCCAGTCCTGACCGCCATCACAACACGGTGCCAGGTGTGTTCGGCCTGTAGGCTGCTGCCTCCAGTCTCCACCAGCACCTGTCCATCACCTTCTCATCCGGAAGCTCCGCCTCTCTGACCGCCCCCCGCCCCCCCCCCCCACACACACCTGCCCACAGAGACAAACGGAAACGGAACTGACAACACACACACACACACACCCCTGCTGAAAGGTGTGTCTCTAACCTGAAGTCAGGTGACCACACAGCTTCAGTGTTGTGACACTGATGTCACTATGTAAGCATTATAATGTTAATATAATTACGCTTAATATATTATAATGTTTAATATCATAATTATGTTTGATTCTGTCTCGTTGGTATCCTTTTCTAATTACATTACCGGTAATTACTACACTTAACCAGTAATTACTACACATTACATGTAATTCCTACTCATTACCAGTAATTACTACACATTACATGTAATTACTACTCATTACCAGTAACTACTACAATTAACCAGTAATTACCACTCATTACCAGTAATTACTACTCATTACCAGTAATTACTACACATTACATGTAATTAATACTCATTACCAGTAATTACTACACTTAACCAGTAATTACTACTCATTACCAGTAATGACTACACCTTACATGTAATCACTACACATTACCGGTAATTACATGTTACCAGTAATTACTACACATTTCTAGTTGTTACTACACAGTACCGGTAAATACATGTCACCAGTAATTACTACACATTACTAGTTATTACTGCACATTACTAGTTGTTACTTCACAGTACCGGTAAATACATGTCACCAGTTATTACTACACATTACTAGTTATTACTGCACATTACTAGTTATTACTACACATTACCGGTAATTACATGTCACCAGTTATTACTACACATGACTAGTTATTACTACACAGTACCGGTATTTAGAAGGAAGCCACCTGATTGGACATTGTCTTCTTACAGTGAGTGTGTCCTCTGCATGTAACCAGGCTGTTGTTCAGGAGCAGTGGGCAGCTGCAGCACCCAGGGACCACCTCCATGTCTTCTTTCCGCTGCCTTGCTCAGGGGCACAGGCAGGAGTATGAACCCTAACATGCATGTCTTGTTGATGGTGGGAGGCAGCCCACGCAGACACGGGGAGAACATACAAACTCCACACAGAGAGGACCTGGGACCTGGGACCTGGACCTGGACCTGGGGTTGGAACCCAGGACCTTCTTGCTGTGAGGACCAGTGCTGACCACTGGGCCACCGGGCTGCCTACATCCTATACTCCCTACACACCACTACAGGACTAGTCAGACAACAGCGCCCCCCACCGGGGGTTTACTCACCCTGTCTGCCGTGGGGGTCGCCCCCCCTCCTGGAGCTCTGTGGGGCATCTTCCTCCTCTACCTCCGTGCTGATGAAGAGAAAGCCCTGATCCACCTGCTGAAGATGGAGAGGAGAGAGGAAGGATGGAAGAACAGAAACGACAGGATGAGGAAAGAGAAAGAAAGAAAGAAAGAAAGAAAGAAAAGAGGAAGGATGGAAGAAGAGAAACGACAGGATGAGGAAAGAAAGAAAGGAGGAAAGAAAGGAGGAAAGGAGGAAAGAAAGGAGGAAAGGAGGAACGGTCCAGAGTGAGGTGTGTGTGAACAGAATTCACATGAAGACCTTGGTTTAAATCCGGCTGGAGCAGGACCTCCTCAAACTGGCACACAGGAAACTAAACAATATAAAGACGTGAAAAGACAAGGCCCCACCTCCTCCTGCACCAAAACCCCGCCCCTCTACTGACCCCGCCCCCCACCGCCTGCTGGCTCCGCCCCCATCGCCTGCTGGCCCCGCCCCCGGCCAACACCAAACACAAGATGAGGACGGATTTAATCAGATGTCTCTCAAGACGAACCGTCTGCAAACTGAAACCCGAGACGCATCCGGACAAACAAGTCCAGGTCTGGGCAGAAATTAGTCTAATTTGGATTATTACACTTTTAATTGGATTATTCGATTTCTAATTGGATTATTACATTTCTAATTGGATTATTACATTTCTAATTTGATTATTACATTGCTAATTGGATTATTACATTTCTAATTGGATTATTACACTTCTAATTGGATTATTAGATTTCTAATACTTCTGTTTTTCTCTAAAACAACGATGGCCACTTACCCTAGTATGTTTTATCAAAGTGATTAACCGTGTGTGAGTTTGAGAGAGTGTGTGTGTGTGTGTGTGTGTATGTGTGTGTGTGTGAGTGTGAGTGTGTGTATGTGTGTGTGTGTGAGTGTGAGTGTGTGTGTGTGTGTGTGTGTGAGTGTGTGTGTGTGTGTGTGTGAGAGAGAGTGTATGTGTGTGAGAGAGAGTGTGTGTGTGTGTGAAGTGTGTGTGTGTGAGTGTGTGTGTGAGAGAGAGAGACAGAGTGTGTGTGTGTGAGTGTGTGTGTGTGTGTGTGTGTGTGTGAGAGTGTGTGTGTGAAGTGTGTGTGTGTGAGTATGTGTGTGAGTGTGAGAGAGAGAGACAGAGAGTGTGTGTGTGTGTGAGTGTGTGTGTGTGTGTGTGTGAGAGTGTGTGTGTGAAGTGTGTGTGTGTGAGTGTGTGTGTGTGAGTGTGTGCGTGTGAGTGTGTGTGTGAGAGAGAGTGTATGTGTGTGAGAGAGAGTGTGTGTGTGAGTGTGTGTGTGTGTGTGTGTGTAGTAGCTATCAGTCGGTGTCCCAGGAGGCCCAGTGACTCGGGTTCCCCCATGTGCCAACACAGGAGCTTTGTTTGATCAGAACACCAACTGATGGAGAGAAGGAAAGAGGAAAAAATGCCATTTTCATTCATCTGTTTCACATCCAGGATGGACTTTCTGAAGTAAGAACAAAATTAAAGATTCACACACACACACACACACACACACACACACACACACACACACACACACACACACACACACACAGCCAGGGGGTGGACGTGGGGAGTGATGACAGAAGTCAAAAGTCAGAGACAATAGAAAACTGTAGTGGCAGAGGAGGACTGTGTGTGTGTGTGTGTGTGTGTGTGTGTGTGTGTGTGTGTGTGTGTGTGTGTGTGTGTGTGTGAAGGGTGACTGTCCCTGTGGCGTTCCCAGCAGGAATGTCGGGAAGGTTTAATTTTGATCCTGAAACTCAGTAAATTCAAGTCAGACGGCTGCCTGCCTGGGGGACTTGAGCTGTTTCAGACCACATGAACACCAGGTCCTGCAGCCTGCAGCACTGCCATGTGGATGGTTGGACTTCCCCAGGGACAATGACAGGGCGCATAGTGTTTTCATCTTCATCATAGCTGCCAGATGAGGGAGAGGAAGGCGGGTAGTGTTGAGTCTGAAGAAGTGAAGGTGTGTCTAACCAGCAGATAAGACAGAACAAGCTGGTATGATGACACGTTTGCTAGCATGATGGTGACATCGTGCTAGCAAACGAGGACA
>NC_079230.1:3033966-3036466 GCF_029633865.1 Lampris incognitus | reverse complement strand
CACAGACTTCCACCATGACTGTTGAAATTTTGGAATCATGTGTGTTTGTTCGGTGAAGAGTCGTGATGGAGGCGGACTCATGACTGGTCTGAGCTGCTAAGCTCATCCTGCTCCGGTCGTCGGTCACGTGCTCAGGAACAGCAGGCTGCTGCGGAGTTAAGGAGGCCAAAGACCCCCACAGAAACCGCCACGCATTGGTTAGAAACACCAGCACGATAGGGAACCCTGACATGTGGAGTCGAACCTGTGACATACAGCTGACAGCTCAGTTTAGATTCATCTCAACCAACCGGATGGAGCAGTTACACAATAAGCAGAGCTCAAATGTTTGTTTGTGTTTGAGAGGAGCGCCGGCCTCTCCACCTGACATCAGGGATGAGGGGGAAGGAGGATGTGTTCCTTAAAGAGGAGGATGTGCTCGTTAAAGAGGAGGAGGATGGTGGAGGACATGCTCGTTAAACAGGAGGATGATGGAGGAGGACGTGCTCATTAAATAGGAGGATGATGGAGGAGGTGCTTGTTAAAGAGGAGGATGATGGAGGAGGACGTGCTCATTAAAGAGGAGTATGATGGAGGAGGATGTGCTCGTTAAACAGGAGGATGATGGAGAAGGATGTGCTCGTTAAAGAGGAGGATGATGGAGGATGTGCTCATTAAATAGGAGGATGATGGAGGAGGTGCTCGTTAAAGAGGAGGAGGATGGAGGAGGATGTGCTCGTTAAAGAGGAGGAGGATGGAGGATGTGCTCATTAAAGAGGAGGATGATGGAGGAGGAAGTGCTCGTTAAAGAGGAGGATGCACAGGAGGACGTGTCTCCATGCATTCCTTGGCAGTCCAGCTCCGTGTGTGATGAACACACGTTAACTTGGTGAACAGTTTCCTTTCAGAAGGTACATTTCTTAGTGGACAGTTTCCTTTCAGAAGGTACATTTCTTGGTGACGTTTCCTTTCAGAAGGTACATTTCTTGGTGGACAGTTTCCTTTCAGAAGGTACATTTCTTGGTGGACAGTTTCCTTTCAGAAGGTACATTTCTTGGTGGACAGTTTCCTTTCAAAAGGTACATTTCTTGGTGGACAGTTTCATTTCAGAAGGTACATTTCTTAGTGGACAGTTTCCTTTCAGAGGGTATCCAAAGGAATTGAATCAAGTGCAACTGGACTTGGTATATATCCATGAAGATGTTTCGCCTCTCATCCAAGAGGCTTCATCAGTTCGTGCCTTTCTGACTAGACCAAGCTAGTCTGACTGACGTATATATACCAAGTCTAGTTGCACTGGATTCAATTCATTTGGATAACCATGACCTGGATGAATGAGAACATTCACAGACTTTCAGAAGGTACATTTCTTAGTGGACAGTTTCCTTTCAGAAGGTACATTTCTTGGTGGACAGTTTCCTTTCAGAGGGTACATTTCTACATGTAGTCAGCATCAGCGGTCACCTGGTCCATGGCAGGCTGACCATCACCCCGCACCGAAACTGTTCTCATTCCTGAACACTCATCACATTACAAGTAGGACCTATTTACATTTACAAACAGACGGCCAAACAAAAAAAAGCAGACGTTCATGACTCTCGTTAATCTCAAACGAATATTCATCAGCTGATGTTTACCTGGATCACGTGGTGAATATTAAATTAATCCAGTCACGAAATCTGAGCTTTAAAACCCAGAAATTGGTCACGACACAACATGTAGGCCAATTGACACTGGCTTTGCACTCATAGTGTGTGTGTGTGTGGGGGGGGGTATTTGTGTGTGGGAGGTATTTGTGTGTGTGTGTGTATGGTGGGGGGGTATTTGTGTGTGTGGGGGGGTATTTGTGTGTGTGTGTGTGTATGGTGGGGGGGAATTGTGTGTGGGAGGTATTCGTGTTGTGTGTGTGTATGGTGGGGGGGTATTTGTGTGTGTGTGAGGGTATTTGTGTGTGTGTGTGTGTTTGTGGTGGGGGGATATTTGTGTGTGTGTGTATCCTTGTTAGTTTTTTGATGAAAATGATGATGTTAAATGTTTGTAATTATGACATTAAATACCTCTTAAGTTTTCATTACAAAGTTGATTTTTTTGACAGATAAAAACATGTTTCCATGATCATTTTTATCAACTGAATTAACGCGTGTGTAGTTCAATCACAAGATGTGTGTGTATGTGTGTGTGTGTGTGTGTATATGTGTTCACATGGACACATGCTGACGTGTACATCATCGCTGGTTATGCATGAAAATGTTTATAACCGTCATAAAAATACCCCTCCCCTCCCATCGATGTGACCAACAGGCCCCTCCCCTCGGAATGGCGTCACTGACAGGCCTCGCCCCTCAGAATGATGTCACTGACAGCCCTGCCCCTCAGAAGGACGTCACGTACAGGACCCTCTCTTCAGAGTGATGTCATCAATAGCAATTTCTCCTCTCTGACCTCTGCGATCTGCCTTCAACAGCACCTACACACACACACACACACACACACACACACACACACACACACAGAGTCACAC
>NC_079230.1:3018966-3031466 GCF_029633865.1 Lampris incognitus | reverse complement strand
GTCTGTCTCTCTGTCTCTGTCTGTCTGTGTGTCTGTCTGTCTCTCTGTCTCTGTCTGTCTGTCTGTCTGTCTGTCTCTCTCTCTCGCTGTCTCTCAAATTCAAATAGCTTTATTGGCATGAACAGAAAATATGCCACTGCCAAAGCAGTTTGCAAAAGAGTGAAACATGCCATCACATATGAAACACACGTCAAGTTCACATGACATCACACATGAATACATAGGTGTCATCACATAAGCATGCTCCATATCTTTGCCCACCCAAGCAGTCAACCCCTTTTTTCCCCACTGCCATACAGTACAGTGCACCAAATGCCACCCAGTTGAAACTCAGAAGCAAATATCTTGAATGCAGTGACTCAGCAGCATATATCTTGAATGCAGTGACTCAGCAGCACAGTATATCGTGAGGGTCTCACAGTGGTTGTGAGTCCCGCAGGCTGTGGCAGCAGATACGTATTTAGCTGCAAGAGGAGCTGCTGTTCCTTCATGCCAGGTTCTCTTCTGGGCTTAACAGTAGCAAGTTTGGTGTTTTCTTGGCTATTTCCCCGAAGTGGACGTGTCTTACTGAAGAGAACTTCTCACAGTGGAGGAGGAGGTGCATCTCTGTTTCTGCCTCCCCTTTCCAGCAGTGACCACATATACGCTCCTCTCTGGGCAGCCATGTTGGTCTGTGTCCTCCTGTTTCTATAGCCAGCTGGTGGTCACTGAGCCTGTATTTGGTCAGGATCCATCTCTGCTTCGTATCTCTGACAGAGTGGAGGTACTCGGCCAGTCTATATTCTCTGTTTAGGGTCAAATAACGGTTTAGTCTACTCTGGGTTTTAGTTTAATTTCTCTAATGATCCAAATACAGATCTTTTGACTGATTCATAATTTGTTTTATTCTGCTGTGTTTTGGGGGGGTGCTGATGGGAGCCTGGCTGGTTAGCGTCACCATCAGCTGACTGAGGGGACTGTTTTCAGGGTTCAGCTCTTGGGTTTTTAATGCCTTGAATGGAAGGGTGTCTTGGGCTTGAATTTAGATGCATCCAAAATGTTATGGCCCGTTTTTGGATGTTTGGCAGTAGTTGGAAACGCCCCAGTTCTGCTCGGCAGGCGTTATTTGATGTCTTCCTTTGAACATTTAATATTTTTCTGCAGAATTCAATGTGGAGGGCCTCTATCGGGTGTTTGTCCTATGAGCCATGCTCCAATCCACTGAGCTGGCCCCAGACCTCACTTCCATACAAAGCTATGGGTAAAATAACATCATCAAATATTTTTGTCCAGATTCTAACTGGACTCTTAATGTTTAATAATTTGGTTTTTAATGCATACATTGCCCTGCATGCTTTTTCTTTGAGTGCTTGTATTGCCATACTGAAACTTCCTGATGCAGATATGGACAGACCAAGGTACGTATAGTTTTTTGTGTGTTCAATTAGGGTGTTATTCAAATTGAAGTGGTATTTGTTTTCAAGGCATCGCGGTTTTTTCTGAAAGAACATGATTTGGGTTTTCTTAAAGTTTACATCCAATGCCCAGTTTTGGCAGTATTGTCCTAGGATGGACAGGTTATGTTGAAGACCATACCTGGTTGGGGACAACAGAATAAGGTCATCTGCATAAAGCAGGTATTTAATCTCTGCATCATAGTGTGAGGCCTGGAGCTGCTGAATGGCCCAGCTGGTCTGAAAGTTCATTTATGTACAGGTTGAATAATGTTGGACTTAAACGGCGTCCTTGCTTCACACCACGTTCTTGGGTAAAATACTCTTTTCTTTGATTTCCAATATTCACAGCACACTGTTTGTGTGTGTACATACATTTTATAAGATCATAAACCTTACCCCCTAGTCCACTTTGAAGGATTTTGTAGAAAAGTCCTTTATGCCAAATGGAATCGAAGGCTTTTTTAAAATCTATGAAATAAGCAAATATTTTCCCTCCCTTTTCTTGGTGGACATGTTTATTAATTAAAGTGTGTAAGGTGTATATATGATCAGAGGTTCTGTAATTTGGGAGAAAGCCAGTTTGACATTTACTAAGTATGTTTTTTTTCTTGAATAAAGGCTAGTATCCTGGAATTCAGGATACTACAAAATATTTCCCCAAGGTTGCTGCTGACACAGATCCCTCTATAGTTATTAGGGTCTAATTTGCTTCCATTTTTATAGATTGGGGTGATCAGCCCCTGGTTCCAGACATCGGGAAAGCAGCCGGCAGTCAGCATCATGTTGAACAGCTTAACGATGGCAGTGTGTAACTCAGGGGTACTGTTCTTCAGCATTTCATTTTTGATGCCATCCGTGTCACACGCTTTTTTTGAATGAAGAGCTTTCAGTTTGTCTGTTAACTCTTTTTGTGTAGTTGGGTAGTCTAATGGATCTTGATTATTCTTGATGGCTGATTCAAGTTGTCTAACTTTGTTTTAATTTCAGTTTGATTTATGTTCAGTTCTTCTGGTGGGATACTTGTATAGAGGTTATTAAGATGTTTTCTCCAAATGTCTCCATCTTGTATTGTTAATTGTTGTGGCTTTATGGTTTCTAAGCTGTTCAGCATGCCCCAGAACTGACCCTGGTCTACTGCCTTTTCAAGTTCTTGAAGTGTTTCGTTGGTGTAGTGGAATGTCTTTTGTCTGTTTGTACTGGTTTAGAGTTTCAGAGTGTTCATGTTGTAGTGCTGGGTCATGTTGGTGTCTGTGTTTTTGTACTGGTTTAGAGTTTCAGAGTATTCATGTTGTAGTGCTGGGTCATGTTGGTGTCTGTGTTTTTGTACTGGTTTAGAGTTTCAGAGTATTCATGTTGTAGTACTGGGTCATGTTGGTGTCTGTGTGTTTGTACTGGTTTAGAGTTTCAGAGTATTCATGTTGTAGTGCTGGGTCGTGTTGGTGTCTGTGTTTTTGTACTGGTTTAGAGTTTCAGAGTATTCATGTTGTAGTGCTGGGTCATGTTGGTGTCTATGTATTTGTACTGGTTTAGAGTTTCAGAGTGTTCATGTTGTAGTGCTGGGTCATATTGGTGTCTGTGTTTTTGTACTGGCTTAGAGTTTCAGAGTATTCATGTTGTAGTGCTGGGTCATATTGGTGTCTGTGTTTTTGTACTGGCTTAGAGTTTCAGAGTATTCATGTTGTAGTGCTGGGTCATGTTGGTGTCTGTGTTTTTGTACTGGTTTAGAGTTTCAGAGTATTCATGTTGTAGTGCTGGGTCATGTTGGTGTCTGTGTTTTTGTACTGGTTTAGAGTTTCAGAGTATTCATGTTGTAGTACTGGGTCATGTTGGTGTCTGTGTTTTGGTACTGGTTTAGAGTTTCAGAGTATTCATGTTGTAGTACTGGGTCATGTTGGTGTGTGTGTTGGTGGTTTGATAGCTGTCTCAAGTGTTTTCTCATTTCTTTACATTCATTGTCACATCTTTTGTTTACAGAGGTTTTGTGTTTACCGTTTCGACGGTGGGGTTTCTTTGTTTTTCCGAGTTTTGCATTTAGTGCAGCTTTTGGGAAGATGTGGTTAATATCTTTTGTCGCTTTATTAACGTCTTCAAAGTTATTTTGATAGTGTGAATTGTTGAAGGTGTTGATTGTATGTTTTATTTCAGGTGAATTCAAAATTTGTACAACTTGTTGGGCACTGTTGGGAGCCCATCTGGATGACTGGTTTAGATTGTACAGCTTACTGGGCTGTGTCTTAAAAGTGTCTCTGGTGTGTTTTTAAGTAAATATTAATCCGGCTGGGGTCTGAAAGGGAGGGGGTTTGTGCTCTGACAGTGAAGGCACTGAATGCGGATGGGTTCATGTGTGAGATGGCATGATCAGCAACACTTGTCCCAAGAGCTGGACAGTAGGTGAAACGTCCCAAACGGTCCCCTCTGATCCTCCCATTTCATATATGCAGGCCCGAGGCTCTGCAGAGATGCACTAATTTCCGTTGGTTGTTTTGCCTGGGTTGTTCCTCATGGCTGTGGGTGAGGGGGTCAGAAGTGATTGTGTGAATATATGTTGGTCTCCTGAGTGGTCTGTACAGTCAGGTTCTGAACCTGTCCGTGCATTAAAGTCCCCACACAAGTATTTTGCCTTGGGCTTGAAAGTGACATCATATCTCTGTGTAGGGAGCTGTAGGCTGTAGAGCTCTTCTTCATGGTACGGCCACTCTGATGGATGGGGGGGGGGGGGTATATTGCACACAAATATAAATCTACCTCATAAATCAGTTTATTCATTTTTAGCCAAATGTGGTTTTTGCTTTGTTTTACGATTGTGGTGTATTTGGTGAGATCAGCTTTAAGCCAGATCACCATTCCTCCTGAGTCTCTACCCCGGTGCACTGTGCCCAGCTTAACTGAAGGCACCGGGATTTCACCGCAGCCTGGGGGACACTGAGTCACTGCATCGGATCAGCGCCATGTTTCTAACAGCATCAAAACATCAATATCATTTATATTATTTAGAAAATCAGGGTCTGTGGTTTTAAGACCAAAAGGGCTTGAGTATAAACCCTGAATATTCCGAAAGCTTATCGTAAAAGATTTCATTTGTGAAAGAAAAGAAATAAATTCAACCAAAGCATGAACAAAATGAAACAGGTGAAAAGGCCAACCTGGTGCAACTAATTTACAGGAGAATGGATACATTTTAACCAGCTGTGTGTGTGTGTGTGTGTGTGTGTGTGTGTGTGTCTGTACCTCATGCCTGCAGTAGTCTGCTACACAGAGTCTGGAGCATCTCTTTGACTGCCCTAGTTCAGACATTGGTGCAGTGGGTAGGAGAGGGGTGGGATTGTTCATCACCGGGGCGTAAGTCATCCGTTGGTGATGTTGGGGGGGGTCTTCTGTGGTTGGGTGGGGCAAGAGGGTAGGGTATAGGATCGGGGCAGAGCGCTGCAGGGGGGCGTGGTGCTACAGAAAGGTGGGAGGCAATGTTCTTAAGCCTTTCTTGTTGGTATCTGGGAGGTGTGTAGTTCCTGGGAGGGGCAGCTGTGTGGGTGAGGCTGTTGGGGTTGCGATCCAGGGTAACATCCGTCAGTGTTTTTGCAAATGCTCTCACCCCGACCTTGTTCATGTGTAGCCCGTCATGGAGATCCCATGTCCCGATGTTGGTGTGGTGGGCTAGGTGGATGTTTGGGAGGGCTGCACAGCTCCTTGAGATTTCCATGTTGATCTTGTGAATGACATGTGGAGGGGTGTCTGTCCTGGGGAGAAGGGTAGAAATGACAACCCTGCTGTCTGGGAACTCTCTGGAGGCCCTCTTAGCCATCTTGGTCATGGCCTCAGCGGTTCCCCAGCGTAGGGTGTGGAGGTCGTTGGTGCCTGTATGCAACACGATGTACTGGGGGTTCCCCAATGTGTCCTGCCTAAGCAGCTCCATGGCTTGGCCTGTGTTTCAGCAGCGTTTGGTTGTGGTAATGAGGCCAGGAAAGAGGCGTTTTGTGTCCAAGTATTTTCCGTTGGAATCCATGAGTAGGACCACCTGGGCTTCTAGCTTGGCTGGTCTGTCAGGGTTGGGCTCTGTGTTAAGGGGCTGGGCAGCAGGGAGGGAGTGTGTGCCCGGGAGGGAGTCTCTGAGTGTCAGGGTCGGAGAAGTGGGTGAAGGCTGTGGGGTGGGGGAGTTGCTGGGGTCAGGAGGAGCTGGTGGTTTAGCAGCAGGAGAGAGGGTGGGGTGTTGGGACAGTGGCATGTGTGTAGCTGGATGAAGATACATGACAGCTCTTCTCCTGGAGTTGCTCCTTCATCTCTTGTAGCTCTCTGCTGAAGCTCAACTCTCTGTGAGCTGTATCTTCCATTAATTTCAGGGCCTGGGCTTGTAAGGTGCTGTTCTCCTCCTCCAGCTCTCGTACGGTCTGTGTACAGTCTGTGTCAGCTATCTGAGTCTCTTCTGGGTCTCCTTCAGCTCTGAGGTGGTTTTCTGGTTCCCCCTCCTCAGCTCTGCCATGGCCTCCTGGCTGTCCTGCTTCAGCTGCTGGAGCTCGTGTCTCAGCTGTTGGGTGGTGTCGGACTCAGCTAGCCTGGCCAAAGTGAGCTCCCTGAACTAAGTGAAGTCCAGCTCCAGGAGGGACAGGCTCTCTCTTAGTTGTTGAAGGAGCTTGGGGGGTGTTGGATGGGCGGGGCCGGATGGACTGGTGGTTGGTTTAGGGTCTGGTTCTGTGACCTCTGGGACCACTGCGTCATCTTCCTCTTCCTGTTCTGATGCTGTGTCTCCTGCTACAGTGCTGCTGTTGGGTCGCTGTCTCTCAGCTTCTGCCTTCGTCTTGGGGAAGAGTTCCTCAAAGGAGTTGAGGTTTGCCTCATTTCCTTGTATCAGCACTGTACCTCTTTTAGTATAGTAGGTAATGGTGCGCAGGGGGTTGTCTGTGTCTAGAGTTTCATCTTGACACACAGTTAAGCGGCCACCACGACCAATGGCTTCTTTGGTAATGTGTGTGTAGTTTTTACAGATTAACTGTTTCCACACGCTGATGTCCTCCGTATGGAAGAGGAGGTTGTTTTTTATCTTGTTGTCATAAAGGATATAGTCAGCAAACAGTTGCTCTGTATTGGCCAAGAGTGTTTCCTCTTTGTGTTTTTTCTTGGCTCTAGCACTGCTACAGCTAGCAGGGTATTCTACCTGTCTAGCACTGCTACAGCTAGCAGGGTGGTCTACCTGTCTAGCACTGCTACAGCTAGCAGGGTATTCTACCTCTCTAGCCCCACTACAGCTAGCAGGGTATTCTACCTGTCTAGCACTGCTACAGCTAGCAGGGTATTCTACCTGTCTAGCCCCACTACAGCTAGCAGGGTATTCTATCTGTCTAGCACTGCTACAGCTAGCAGGGTATTCTACCTGTCTAGCCCCACTACAGCTAGCAGGGTATTCTACCTGTCTAGCCCCACTACAGCTAGCAGGGTATTCTACCTGTCTAGCCCCACTACAGCTAGCAGGGTAGTCTACCTGTCTAGCACTGCTACAGCTAGCAGGGTATTCTACCTGTCTAGCACTGCTACAGCTAGCAGGGTAGTCTACCTGTCTAGCACTGCTACAGCTAGCAGGGTATTCTACCTGTCTAGCCCCACTACAGCTAGCAGGGTAGTCTACCTGTCTAGCCCCACTACAGCTAGCAGGGTAGTCTACCTGTCTATCACTGCTATAGCTAGCAGGGTATTCTACCTTTCTAGCACTGCTACAGCTAGCAGGGTAGTCTACCTGTCTAGCACTGCTACAGCTAGCAGGGTAGTCTACCTGTCTAGCACTGCTACAGCTAGCAGGGTAGTCTACCTGTCTAGCACTGCTACAGCTAGCAAGGTATTCTAACTCTCTAGCCCAGCTACAGCTAGCAGGGTATTCTACCTGTCTAGCCCCACTACAGCTAGCAGGGTAGTCTACCTGTCTAGCCCCACTACAGCTAGCAGGGTAGTCTACCTGTCTATCACTGCTATAGCTAGCAGGGTATTCTACCTTTCTAGCACTGCTACAGCTAGCAGGGTAGTCTACCTGTCTAGCACTGCTACAGCTAGCAGGGTAGTCTACCTGTCTAGCACTGCTACAGCTAGCAAGGTATTCTAACTCTCTAGCCCAGCTACAGCTAGCAGGGTATTCTACCTGTCTAGCACTGCTACAGCTAGCAGGGTAGTCTACCTGTCTGCTGTTGCTGTTTGAGTCCATCTCCATGGTAACACTCTCTGCTCCAACTGCCAGAATCACAAGGTTAGCTACTTTTTTGACGTTTTAGGCCAATAGTTCTTTTAAATTTGATTTTGTTTCACTTCTTTCAATGTTGCAGATGAAGTGTCTGTCTTCTGTCTCTTTTCTTGTCTTTTTCCTGATTTCTTTTATCAGCCTCTTTTCTTCTCTTTTTAGTTGTATAATAGATATTTTTGTTGATATTTGTCTTCCTTTTCGATCTTTGTACCTTTATGTTGAGGTTCACAGGTTGTCGGTTTCCTCTGTTTCGTTTTCTTCATCAAAAAGTTGAAGACATTTCAGGAGCTCACTTTGTGTGTGGCCTTTCAGATCTCCCTCGATGTTTGTTTTTTTCACTCTCTCTCTGTCTGCTGGACTGTCTCTCTTTCTCCCTCTTTCAGCAGTACTCACTCTCCCTCTTTCAGCAGTACTCACTCTCCCTCTGTCTGTACCTCTGTTCATTTAGCATTTCATTCACAAAAGACAGTTTTGCTCTCTCTGTCAGCAATGGTCTTACCAGGGTCGTCTCTGGCTTCTGCTGTGTTCCCCAACTCGATATCAAACTCCCACACCTGGTTATGTCCGGGCTGACGAGGAACTGCACACACACACACACACACACACACACACACACACACCAGTAGAGGGCGAAACATGTTTTAAACTGAAGTAAACATGGTTTATCTGTAGTAAATATGTGTATGTATATGTGTGTGTGTGTGTATGTATGTATGTATGTATGTATGTATGTATGTATGTATGTATGTATGTGTGTGTGTGTGTGTGTGTGTGTATGTATACATACACATGTATGTATGTATGTATGTATGCATGTATGTATGCATGTATGTATGTATGTATGTATGTATGTGTGCGTATGTATGTATGTGTGTATATGTATGTATATGTATGTATATATACACACACACACACACACACACACACATATATATATATATATATTATATGTACATACTGTGCACATCTCCTCTCTGTCTTGGCGTCACTTCCTTGTTTATCCTGTTGTCCAGTGTGGTAGTGGGGGGTGGAGGGGTGCTGGTTGCAAAGGGGGTGCTGGACGTGGTTGCTAGGGTGGTTGTCTTGGCAAATGCAGTGGTTGTCAGTTCCCTTGTTGTTGCTGGTGGTGGAGTCAGGCTAGTTGGTGCAGCAGTACTGGTAATCGTAGTAGTAGTACCAACAATACTGGTAATTGTAGTAGTAGTACCAACTGCAGTGTAAGAAGCAGGAGTAGGAATAAGCGTTGTCAAAGCTGCTGTTGCTAGGTTGGCTGTAGTCATTAAAGGTGTTGTAACTATCAGAGTTGTAGGATGGTGAGTAGTAGAGCTAGCTGTAGTTGACAGAGTAGGAACAGAAGTAGTGGTAGTGGATACTGCAGTGGTTGTAGTTCCTGGAGGTGATGCTGTAGTTCTTGGAGGTGATGCTGTAGTTCCTGGAGGTGATGTTGTAGTTCCTGGAGGTGATGTTCTAGTTTCTGGAGGTGATGTTGTAGTTCCTGGAGGTGATGTTGTAGTTCCTGGAGGTGATGTTGTAGTTCCCGGAGGTGATGTTGTAGTTCCCGGAGGTGATGTTGTAGTTTCTGGAGGTGATGTTGTAGTTCCTGGAGGTGATGTTGTAGTTCCTGGAGGTGATGTTGTAGTTCCTGGAGGTGATGTTGTAGTTGCTGGAGGTGATGTTGTAGTTCCTGGAGGTGATGTTGTAGTTGCTGGAGGTGATGTTGTAGTTCCTGGAGGTGATGTTCTAGTTTCTGGAGGTGATGTTGTAGTTCCTGGAGGTGATGTTGTAGTTCCTGGAGGTGTACCGCTTGATGCAGTAGTTACGGTGGTCGTTGTCATGGAAGTCGTCGTCGTGGGAACTGAGGTTGTCTGCAAGGTGACTGGTTGAGCTGTTGTTGTCATACTCTTCCTGGGTGTCTGCCTGGTGGTTAGTCCAGCACTGGGAGTTGTACTTTTTCTCGGGGCTGGGGTTGTAGTTCTTGGCCTGTGTGGCTCCACGCTGACCCTGAGGAGAGCTGAAAGAAACAGAAAAGGAGAGTTTGGTTCAGTGTTGACTGACAGACGGAGAGCACCAGAGAACATTTAGAAAAGCCTGACACATCCAGGTGGTCTTACCTTTACAGTTTCCATCTTTACACCGGCACTTTGGAGAGCCTGGATTCAGAGAGCAGAACGGACGAGTGTCTTTATCTGTTGGTCGAGAGAGAGAGAGCGAAAGAGAGAGAGAGAATTTGAAGAACAACACGAATAAGAACCCTAATGACCAATCAACTCAGACTCACCAGTACAGTTGCTCTACATAACACAGCTGCATCCAGCCTGGATGAGAGTCAGCAGCGCTGCTGAGTCAGAATCAAACCAGAGAACCTGGTGGAACCTGAGTTTCACTTATGGATGTAGTACTGTGTGTTGGTGAAGGTCTTCTACCAGCTTCCTCTGTCATATCTGCTGGTTAGACACGACACCTTCACTTCTTCTTCACACGCAACACTACCTGCCTTCCTCTCCGTCACCTGGCTGCTATGATGAAAATAAAAGCACTATGCACCCTGTCGTTTTTTCCTGGTGAAGTCCTACCAGACACCAACCATCCACATCACACACCGCTACAGTCTGCAGGACCTGGTGTTCATGTGGTCTTGACACACCACAGACAGGATGTGGTCTAGATGCACCACACATATAAACCTGCAGCATGGTTGCTTTAACAACTGACCATATTTCAAAATGCTTTTTGAGAAACCTACAATTTAAAGTCAAACACACACACACACACACAAACACACACACACACACACACACACACACACACACACACACACACACACACACACACACACACACACACACACACACACACACACACATACCGATGCAGGTGTAGCGTCCGTTGATGTACATAAGTTTGAACCCATGGTGACATTTGCAGAAGTAACTTCCAAACGTGTTCACACACTTCCTACGACGAGGACACACACCTCCACGGGATACACACTCATCTATGTCTGGAGAGAGACAGGGACAGAGAGACAGGGAGACAGGGAGACGGGGGGGGGGTCACTATATCCCAAAACCCATCTGCACAAAACAGAGACAACTTTGTCAATCGTCACCTCTCCACCTACAGTCTCACTATGGAATGAACACTAAGGAGCGAAAACGTCAACAGGTAGAAAAACACAAAGAGAAAGACTGACAGACAGACTGACACAGGAAGAGAGAGAGAGACTGACAGACAGGCTGACACAGGAAGAGAGAGAGACTGACAGACAGGCTGACACAGGAAGAGAGAGAGACTGACAGACAGGCTGACAAAGGAAGAGAGAGAGACTGACAGACAGGCTGACACAGGAAGAGAGAGAGACTGACAGACAGGCTGACACAGGAAGAGAGAGAGACTGACAGACAGGCTGACACAGGAAGAGAGAGAGACTGACAGACAGACCGACACAGGAAGAGAGAGAGACTGACAGACAGGCTGACACAGGAAGAGAGAGAGACTGACAGACAGGCTGACACAGGAAGAGAGAGAGACTGACAGACAGGCTGACACAGGAAGAGAGAGAGACTGACAGACAGACCGACACAGAAAGAGAGAGAGAGACTGACAGACAGACCGACACAGAAAGAGAGAGATTGACAGATAGATTGACACAGGAAGAGAGAGAGAGACTGACAGACAGGCTGACACAGGAAGAGAGAGAGACTGACAGACAGGCTGACACAGGAAGAGAGAGAGATTGACAGATAGATTGACACAGGAAGAGAGAGAGAGACTGACAGACAGGCTGACACAGGAAGAGAGAGAGACTGACAGACAGGCTGACACAGGAAGAGAGAGAGACTGATAGACAGACCGACACAGAAAGAGAGAGAGAGACTGACAGACAGGCTGACACAGGAAGAGAGAGAGAGACTGACAGACAGGCTGACACAGGAAGAGAGAGAGAGACTGACAGACAGGCTGACACAGGAAGAGAGAGAGACTGACAGACAGACCGACACAGGAAGAGAGAGAGAGACTGACAGACAGGCTGACACAGAAAGAGAGAGAGAGAGAGACTGACAGACAGGCTGACACAGGAAGAGAGAGAGACTGACAGACAGGCTGACACAGGAAGAGAGAGAGACTGATAGACAGACCGACACAGAAAGAGAGAGAGAGACTGACAGACAGGCTGACACAGGAAGAGAGAGAGAGACTGACAGACAGGCTGACACAGGAAGAGAGAGAGAGACTGACAGACAGGCTGACACAGGAAGAGAGAGAGACTGACAGACAGACCGACACAGAAAGAGAGAGAGAGACTGACAGACAGGCTGACACAGGTAGAGAGAGAGACTGACAGACAGGCCGACACAGGAAGAGAGAGAGAGACTGACAGACAGGCTGACACAGGAAGAGAGAGAGAGACTGACAGACAGGCTGACACAGGAAGAGAGAGAGAGACTGACAGACAGGCTGACACAGGAAGAGAGAGAGAGACTGACAGACAGGCTGACACAGGAAGAGAGAGAGACTGACAGACAGGCTGACAGGAAGAGAGAGAGACTGACAGACAGGCTGACAGGAAGAGAGAGAGACTGACAGACAGGCTGACACAGGAAGAGAGAGAGACTGACAGACAGGCTGACACAGGAAGAGAGAGAGACTGACAGACAGGCTGACAGGAAGAGAGAGAGAGACTGACAGACAGGCTGACACAGGAAGAGAGAGAGACTGACAGACAGGCTGACACAGGAAGAGAGAGAGAGACTGACAGACAGGCTGACACAGGAAGAGAGAGAGAGACTGACAGACAGGCTGACACAGGAAGAGAGACAGACTGACAGACAGGCTGACACAGAAAG
>NC_079230.1:3001466-3013966 GCF_029633865.1 Lampris incognitus | reverse complement strand
TTTGTCCAAGTCATGTTGGTCAGGTCAGAGAGAGTGCCCAAGTCATTTTGGTCTGGTCAGAGAGTGTGTCCAAGTCATTTTGGTCTGGTTAGAGAGTGTGCCCAAGTCATTTTGGTCTCGTCAGAGAGTGTGTCCAAGTTGTTTTGGTCAGGTCAGAGAGTGTGTCCAAGTCATTTTGGTCTGGTCAGAGTGTGTCCAAGTCATTTTGGTCTGGTCAGAGAGTGTGTCCAAGTCGTTTTGGTCTGGTCAGAGAGTGTGTCCAAGTCATTTTGGTCAGGTCAGAGAGTGTGTCCAAGTCATTTTGGTCTGGTCAGAGAGTGTGTCCAAGTCATTTTGGTCTGGTCAGAGAGTGTGTCCAAGTCATTTTGGTCTGGTCAGAGAGTGTGTCCAAGTCATTTTAGTCTGGTCAGAGAGTGTGTCCAAGTCATTTTAGTCTGGTCAGAGAGAGTGCCCAAGTCATTTTGGTCTGGTCAGAGAGTGTGTCCAAGTCATTTTGGTCTGGTTAGAGAGTGTGCCCAAGTCATTTTGGTCTGGTCAGAGAGTGTGTCGAAGTCGTTTTGGTCAGGTCAGAGTGTGTCCAAGTCATTTTGGTCTGGTCAGAGAGTGTGTCCAAGTCATTTTGGTCTGGTCAGAGAGTGTGTCCAAGTCATTTTAGTTTGGTCAGAGAGTGTGTCCAAGTCATTTTGGTCTGGTCAGAGAGTGTGTCCAAGTCATTTTGGTCTCGTCAGAGAGTGTGTCCAAGTCATGTTGGTCTGGTCAGAGAGTGTGTCCAAGTCGTTTTGATCTGGTCAGAGAGTGTCCAAGTCATTTTGGTCAGGTCAGAGAGTGTGTCCAAGTCATTTTGGTCTGGTCAGAGAGAGTGCCCAAGTCATTTTGGTCTGGTCAGAGAGTGTGTCCATGTCATTTTGGTCAGGTCAGAGAGTGTGTCCAAGTCATTTTGGTCTGGTCAGAGAGTGTGTCCAAGTCATTTTGGTCTGGTCAGAGAGTGTGTCCATGTCATTTTGGTCAGGTCAGAGAGTGTGTCCATGTCATTTTGGTCTGGTCAGAGAGAGTGTCCAAGTCATTTTGGTCTGGTCAGAGAGTGTGTCCAAGTCATTTTGGTCAGGTCAGAGAGTGTGTCCAAGTCATTTTGGTTTGGTCAGAGAGTGTGTCCAAGTCATATTGGTCTGGTCAGAGAGTGTGTCCAAGTCATTTTGGTCTGGTCAGAGAGTGTGTCCAAGTCATTTTGGTCAGGTCAGAGAGTGTGTCCAAGTCATTTTGGTCTGGTCAGAGAGTGTGTCCAAGTCATTTTAGTCTGGTCAGAGAGTGTGTCCAAGTCATTTTGGTCAGGTCAGAGAGTGTGTCCAAGTCATTTTGGTTTGGTCAGAGAGTGTGTCCAAGTCATTTTGGTCTGGTCAGAGAGAGTGTCCAAGTCATTTTGGTCAGGTCAGAGAGTGTGTCCAAGTCATTTTGGTCAGGTCAGAGAGTGTGTCCAAGTCATTTTGGTTTGGTCAGAGAGTGTGTCCAAGTCATATTGGTCTGGTCAGAGACCTCCTTCTGTCTGTCTCTCTTGCTCCTTCTGTCTCTCGCTCTTCTTCTGGTTCCATCAATAATGGAAACGGGCCTAACTCTGCCCTACATGCGTCTTTTGGTGTTTTCCTTTGTGTTTTCAGACTCATTCTACAGAATTCAGCATGTAGGGTTTCTGCTGGATGCTTGTCCCATCTAGTCCCATCTTCTGTCTGTCTCTCTCTCCTTCTGGTTCCCTCTCTCCTTCTGCCTCGCTCTTCTTCTGTCTCACTCTCCTGTCTCTCTCTCTCCATCTGTCCCTCTTGCTCCTTCTGTCTCTCCCTCTGTCCTTCTGTCTCTCTCTCCTGTCTCTCTTCTTCTTTCTCTCCTGTCTCTCTCTCCTTCTGTCTCTCTCTTCTTCGTTCTCTCCTGTCTCTCTCTCCTTCTCTCTCTCGCTCCTTCTGTCTCTCTCTTCTTCTGTCGCACTCTCCTGTCTCTCCCTCTTCTTCTGTCTCTCTCTCGCCTTCTGTCTCTCTCCTTCTCTCTCTGTCCTTCTGTCTCACTCTTCTGTCTCTCCCTCTTCTTCTGTCTCTCTCTCGCCTTCTGTCTCTCTCTCGCCTTCTCTCTCTCGCCTTCTGTCTCTCTCTTCTTCTGTCTCTCTCGCCTTCTGTCTCTCTGTCCTTCTGTCTCTCTTCTTCTGTCTCTCTCTCGCCTTCTGTCTCTCTGTCCTTCTGTCTCTCTCTCTCTGTTTATCTCTTGTGTTGAAGGATTAACCTTCGCCCTTTGACCCGCTAGGTGACTTGGTGTGTTTGTTTGCACATATGTGAACATGTGTGTATTACCATTTGTGCATAACATTGTGTATGTGATTGTGGATCTGTGTGAGTGTGTGTCGGGAAGTGACTATGTGTTAGCCTAGGCAGTGTGTGTATGTGTGTGTTTGTGTTTGCGTGTGTTGCGTGGGGGGGTGTTGCGTGGGGGGGTGTAGAAGTGATGCGTGGGGGTGTGTGTAGAAGTGAGCATGTGTTAGCCTAGGCAATGTGTGTGTGTGTGTGTGTGTGTGTGTAGAAGTATGAGTTAGTCTAGGCAGTGTGTGTGTGTGTGTGTAGAAGTGAGTATGAGTTAGTCTAGGCAGTGTGTGTGTGTGTGTGTGTGTGTGTGTGTGTGTGTGTGTGTGTGTGTGTGTGTGTGTGTGTGTGTGTGTGTGTGTGTGTGAGTTTATCTTCGGGGTCTTGAGTCAGAACATGCCTTAGCAGGTAAAACAAGCATGTCCGGAATGTATGTGCACGCCTTTGTGTGTGTGTGTGTGTGTGTGTGTGTGTGTGTTGGCGTGTGTGTGTTCAGATACATCAGTGTGCGTGTGTGTGTGTGTGTGTTTGTGTGTGTGTGTGTGTGTGTGTGTGTGTGTTTCTGGCAGTCAAAGGTGAAGCATCTTTTTGTAGAGAGAAACTTCATTCACTCAGACACGCAGGAGAAAACCTCTGTCTCTCTGTGTCTCTGTCTGTCTCTCTGTGTCTCTCTGTGTCTGTCTCTGTGTCTCTGTCTCTCTGTGTGTCTCTGTCTCTCTTTGTCTGTCTCTCTCTGTGTCTGTCTCTCTCTCTCTCTTGTCTCTCTGTGTCTGTCTCTGTGTCTCTGTCTCTCTCTCTCTCTGTTTCTGTCTCTGTCTCTCTGTGTCTCTGTCTCTCTTTGTCTGTCTGTCTGTCTGTCTGTCTGTCTGTCTGTCTCTCTCTCTCTCTCTCTCTCTCTCTCTCTCTCTCTCTCTCTCTCTCTCTCTCTCTCTCTCTCTGTCTCTCTGTGTCTGTCTCTCTGTCTCTCTCTCTGTGTCCCTGTCTCTCTGTGTCTCTGTCTCTCTCTGTGTCTCTGTCTCTGTGTCTCTGTCTCTCTGTGTCTGTCTCTCTCTGTGTCTCTCTGTGTCTCTGTGTCTGTCTCTCTGTGACTGTCTCTCTGTGTCTCTCTGTGTGTCTCTCTGTGACTGTCTCTCTGTGTCTCTCTCTGTGTCTCTCTGTGTCTCTGTGTCTGTCTCTCTGTGACTGTCTCTCTGTGTGTCTCTGTCTCTCTCTGTGTGTCTCTGTCTCTCTCTGTCTCTCTGTGTTTCTCTGTCTCTGTGTCTCTGTCTCTCTGTGTCTCTGTCTCTCTGTGTCTCTCTGTGTCTCTGTGTCTGTCTCTCTGTGTCTCTGTCTCTCTGTGACTGTCTCTCTGTGTCTCTGTGTCTGTGTCTCTGTCTCTCTGTCTCTCTGTGACTGTCTCTCTGTGACTGTCTCTCTGTGTCTCTGTGTCTCTCTGTGTCTCTGTGTCTGTCTCTCTGTGACTGTCTCTCTGTGTCTCTCTGTGTCTCTGTGTCTGTCTCTCTGTGTCTCTGTCTCTCTGTGACTGTCTCTCTGTGTCTCTGTGTCTCTCTGTGTCTGTCTCTCTGTGTCTCTGTCTCTCTGTGACTGTATCTCTGTGTCTCTGTGTCTCTCTGTGACTGTCTCTCTGTGTCTCTGTGTCTCTGTGTCTGTCTCTCTGTGACTGTCTCTCTGTGTCTCTGTGTCTCTCTGTGTCTCTGTGTCTGTCTCTCTGTCTCTCTGTGACTGTCTCTCTGTGTCTCTGTGTCTCTCTGTGTCTGTCTCTCTGTGTCTCTGTCTCTCTGTGACTGTCTCTCTGTGTCTCTGTCTCTCTGTGACTGTCTCTCTGTGTCTCTGTGTCTCTGTGTCTGTCTCTCTGTGACTGTCTCTCTGTGTCTGTCTCTCTGTCTCTCTGTGACTGTCTCTCTGTGTCTCTCTGTGTCTGTCTCTCTGTGTCTCTGTCTCTCTGTGAGTGTCTCTCTGTATGTCTGTCTCTCTGTGACTGTCTCTCTGTGTCTCTGTGTCTCTCTGTGACTGTCTCTCTGTGTCTCTGTGTCTCTGTGTCTGTCTCTCTGTGTCTCTGTCTCTCTGTGTCTCTGTCTCTCTGTGAGTGTCTCTCTGTATGTCTGTCTCTCTGTGACTGTCTCTCTGTGTCTCTGTGTCTCTCTGTGACTGTCTCTCTGTGTCTCTGTGTCTCTGTGTCTGTCTCTCTGTGTCTCTGTCTCTCTGTGAGTGTCTCTCTGTATGTCTGTCTCTCTGTGACTGTCTCTCTGTGTCTCTGTGTCTCTCTGTGACTGTCTCTCTGTGTCTCTGTGTCTCTCTGTGTCTGTCTCTCTGTGTCTCTGTCTCTCTGTGAGTGTCTCTCTGTATGTCTGTCTCTCTGTGACTGTCTCTCTGTGTCTCTGTGTCTCTCTGTGACTGTCTCTCTGTGTCTCTGTGTCTCTCTGTGACTGTCTCTCTGTGTCTCTGTGTCTCTCTGTCTCTCTCTCAGACACACACATAACTGTTACCTTGGTTACAGCTCTTGCCGGCATAGCCTGGATGACATTTGCATTTGTCAGGGGCAACACACTGTCCATGTTTACAACCCTGCTGACAGTTGGCTGATCACACACACACACACACACACAACGCACACACACACACACACACATGCACACACACAACACAACTGTAATTACTTATTGAAATGAATTGTGCAGCGTAATACCATAAACACCTCCATGACAAGAACTTCAAAAAACTGTGTGTGTGTGTGCATGTGTGTGTGTGTGTGTGTGTGTGTGTGTGTGTGTGTGTGTGTGTGTGTGTGTGTGTGTGTGTGTGTGTGTGTGCTCACGTCGACAATGTCCCCACTCTGTCTGTCTCCAGCCCCAGCAACAATCGACACTGTTACCATAGCGACAAAGACCATCGTATTTCACTGCTTCGTCTGCCCACCTGCAAATAACACACACACACACACACACACACACACACACACACACACACACACACATCTTCTGTCTCGAGGAATCGCAGGACCTGTTTGGTGATTGGATGATGTTACTTTAAATCATCAAATGACCTGGCAGTCTTTCCAGGGGCGGAGTGTGTGGTGTGTTGGAGGAAAGGGGGCGTGGCTGTGTGAGTGGTTCCAGTCCCCGCCTGCTGATGTGCTCATGAGCAACACACACAACCTCCACTGTCACACACCCATTCACCACCCTGATACACAAACTGCTCCAGATACCAAACTGCTCCGCTTGCTGCTGCTGCTCTGTGTGTGTGTGTGTGTGTGTGTGTGTGTGTGTGTGTGTGTGTGTGTGTGTGTGTGTGTGTGTGTGTGTGTGTGTGTGTGTGTGTGTGTGTGTGTGTGTGTGTGTCCGTTCATGAGTTTGCAACCACTTAGTCACAGTTCTCTGATCTCTCAAACACATTCTGGTCACGTTGTGTGGGTGTGTGTGGGTGTGTGTGGGGTGGATGGTGTATTTTTAGGTAATTATACATAGAGTTGGAGGGTGTTTGTTAACGGTTTGAATCATGGCTGATGGTAGTTTGTAATTAACTCTGAGTGAGCAGCTGAAATCCTGTGTGGTGGTCAGACGTTGTGCAGATGTTGTGCAGATGTTGTGCAGATGTTGTGCAGACGTTGTACAGACGTTGTACAGACGTTGTGCAGATGTTGTACAGACGTTGTGCAGACGTTGTGCAGACGTTGTACAGACGTTGTGCGGATGTTGTACAGACGTTGTGCAGACGTGGTGCAGATGTTGTGTAGATGTTGTGCAGACGTACAGATGTTGTGCAGACGTTGTGCAGATGTTGTACAGACGTTGTTCGTCATGATGGTGAGGGCTGATGGCGCTGTTAGCGCGGCAGTGTTATGTTGTGTTCCCACCAAACGCGAGGCGGTGTTCCCGCGCGGGGAGATCACATAGAAAGTCGAGGTGAACAGAAGCGACGCGACGCGACCTCGCGTCTTCGCACGAGATGGAAACATGAGCGAGAAATTGGCGCGGCGCTGTGTCACGAAAGCCTATCCGCGTCGACATTCTGCTGACGTCACTGACGTACCGGCGTCCTGTGGAGTCAGAAAATGGAGGACGAGCTGCTCGTCGGAGCAGGAAGTGAAATTCACCGAGCTGCTGCTGCGCCGCCGCATGACGTCATGGACCCAGACACGACGGCGTTTCCGACGCATGCGCGACGCGACGCCCTCAGCAGGCACAAGGCAGCAGTGGCGCTCACGTCGGTCAAGGTTGATGGCGGACACGAGTGGCGGAAGTGAGCGTGGAGGCGGGGCTTCCTCCTCTCCGCTTTTCCGGAAGAGGATCCGCGGGTTTCCGTCCTCCATCCTGCCGCCAAACTCGCGCGAGTAAAGCGAGGCGAGATTTCTCTTCGCGTTTGGTGGGAACACAGCAGAACACACTGCCTACATACACAACACAACACAACACACTGCCTACATACACAACACAACACAACACAACACACTGCCTACATACACAACACAACACACTGCCTACATACACAACACAACACAACACACTGTCTACATACACAACACAACACAACACACTGCCTACATACACAACACAACACAACACAACACACTGCCTACATACACAACACAACACACTGTCTACATACACAACACAACACAGCACACTGCCTACATACACAACACAACACACTGCCTACATACACAACACAACACACTGTCTACATACACAACACAACACACTGCCTACATACACAACACAACACACTGCCTACATACACAACACAACACAACACACTGCCTACATACACAACACAACACACTGTCTACATACACAACACAACACAACACACTGCCTACATACAAAACACAACACAGCACACTGCCTACATACACAACACAACACAACACACTGTCTACATACACAACACAACACACTGCCTACATACACAACACAACACACTGCCTACATACACAACACAACACACTGTCTACATACACAACACAACACACTGTCTACATACACAACACAACACAACACACTGCCTACATACACAACACAACACACTGCCTACATACACAACACAACACACTGCCTACATACACAACACAACACACTGCCTACATACACAACACAACACACTGTCTACATACACAACACAACACAACACACTGCCTACATACACAACACAACACAACACACTGCCTACATACACAACACAACACAACACACTGCCTACATACACAACACAACACACTGTCTACATACACAACACAACACAACACAACACACTGCCTACATACACAACACAACACAGCACACTGCCTACATACACAACACAACACAACACACTGTCTACATACACAACACAACACACTGCCTACATACACAACACAACACAACACACTGTCTACATACACAACACAACACAACACACTGCCTACATACACAACACAACACAACACAACACACTGCCTACATACACAACACAACACACTGTCTACATCCACAACACAACACAGCACACTGCCTACATACACAACACAACACAACACACTGTCTACATACACAACACAACACACTGTCTACATACACAACACAACACACTGCCTACATACACAACACAACACAACACACTGTCTACATACACAACACAACACAACACACTGCCTACATACACAACACAACACACTGTCTACATACACAACACAACACAAAACACTGCCTACATACACAACACACACAACACACTGCCTACATACACAACACAACACAACACACTGTCTACATACACAACACAACACAACACACTGCCTACATACACAACACAACACAACACACTGCCTACATACACAACACAACACAACACAACACACTGCCTACATACACAACACAACACACTGCCTACATACACAACACAACACACTGTCTACATACACAACACAACACACTGTCTACATACACAACACAACACAACACACTGCCTACATACACAACACAACACAACACACTGCCTACATACACAACACAACACACTGCCTACATACACAACACAACACAACACACTGCCTACATACACAACACAACACACTGTCTACATACACAACACAACACACTGCCTACATACACAACACAACACAACACACTGCCTACATACACAACACAACACAACACACTGCCTACATACACAACACAACACACTGTCTACATACACAACACAACACAACACACTGCCTACATACACAACACAACACAGCACACTGCCTACATACACAACACAACACAACACACTGTCTACATACACAACACAACACACTGCCTACATACACAACACAACACAACACACTGCCTACATACACAACACAACACACTGTCTACATACACAACACAACACAACACACTGCCTACATACACAACACAACACAGCACACTGCCTACATACACAACACAACACAACACATTGCCTACATACACAACACAACACACTGCCTACATACACAACACAACACACTGTCTACATACACAACACACTGTCTACATACACAACACAACACACTGTCTACATACACAACACAACACACTGTCTACATACACAACACACTGCCTACATACACAACACACTGCCTACATACACAACACAACACACTGTCTACATACACAACACACTGTCTGCATACACAGCACAACACGTTGTTTACAGACACAACACAACACACTGTCTGCATACACAACACAACACATGGTGTACAGACACAACACAACACACTGTCTACATACACAACACACTGTCTGCATACACAACACAACACACTGTCTGCATACACAGCACAACACGTTGTGTACAGACACAACACAACACACTGTCTACATACACAACACATGGTGTACAGACACAACACAACACACTGTCTACATACACAACACAACACACTGTCTACATACACAACACACTGCCTACATACACAACACAACACACTGTCTACATACACAACACACTGCCTACATACACAACACAACACACTGTCTACATACACAACACAACACACTGCCCACATGCACAACACAACACACTGTCTACATACAAAATACAACACACTGCCTACATACACAACACAACACACTGCCTACATACACAACACAACACACTGCCTACATACACAACACAACACACTGCCTACATACACAACACAACACAACACACTGTCTACATACACAACACAACACACTGTCTACATACACAACACAACACACTGCCTACATACACAACACAACACAACACACTGTCTACATACACAACACAACACAACACACTGCCTACATACACAACACAACACACTGTCTACATACACAACACAACACAAAACACTGCCTACATACACAACACACACAACACACTGCCTACATACACAACACAACACAACACACTGTCTACATACACAACACAACACAACACACTGCCTACATACACAACACAACACAACACACTGCCTACATACACAACACAACACAACACAACACACTGCCTACATACACAACACAACACACTGCCTACATACACAACACAACACACTGTCTACATACACAACACAACACACTGTCTACATACACAACACAACACAACACACTGCCTACATACACAACACAACACAACACACTGCCTACATACACAACACAACACACTGCCTACATACACAACACAACACAACACACTGCCTACATACACAACACAACACACTGTCTACATACACAACACAACACACTGCCTACATACACAACACAACACAACACACTGCCTACATACACAACACAACACAACACACTGCCTACATACACAACACAACACACTGTCTACATACACAACACAACACAACACACTGCCTACATACACAACACAACACAGCACACTGCCTACATACACAACACAACACAACACACTGTCTACATACACAACACAACACACTGCCTACATACACAACACAACACAACACACTGCCTACATACACAACACAACACACTGTCTACATACACAACACAACACAACACACTGCCTACATACACAACACAACACAGCACACTGCCTACATACACAACACAACACAACACATTGCCTACATACACAACACAACACACTGCCTACATACACAACACAACACACTGTCTACATACACAACACACTGTCTACATACACAACACAACACACTGTCTACATACACAACACAACACACTGTCTACATACACAACACACTGCCTACATACACAACACACTGCCTACATACACAACACAACACACTGTCTACATACACAACACACTGTCTGCATACACAGCACAACACGTTGTTTACAGACACAACACAACACACTGTCTGCATACACAACACAACACATGGTGTACAGACACAACACAACACACTGTCTACATACACAACACACTGTCTGCATACACAACACAACACACTGTCTGCATACACAGCACAACACGTTGTGTACAGACACAACACAACACACTGTCTACATACACAACACATGGTGTACAGACACAACACAACACACTGTCTACATACACAACACAACACACTGTCTACATACACAACACACTGCCTACATACACAACACAACACACTGTCTACATACACAACACACTGCCTACATACACAACACAACACACTGTCTACATACACAACACAACACACTGCCCACATGCACAACACAACACACTGTCTACATACAAAATACAACACACTGCCTACATACACAACACAACACACTGTCTACATACACAACACAACACACTGCCTACATACACAACACAACACACTGTCTACATACACAACACAACACAACACACTGTCTACATACACAACACACTGTCTACATACACAACACACTGCCTACATACACAACACAACACACTGTCTACATACACAACACACTGCCTACATACACAACACAACACACTGTCTACATACACAACACAACACACTGCCCACATGCACAACACAACACACTGTCTACATACAAAACACAACACACTGCCTACATACACAACACAACACACTGTCTACATACACAACACAACACACTGCCTACATACACAACACAACACACTGCCCACATACACAACACAACACACTGTCTACATACACAACACAACACAACACACTGTCTACATACACAACACACTGCCTACATACACAACACAACACAACACACTGTCTACATACACAACACACTGCCTACATACACAACACAACACACTGTCTACATACACAACACACTGCCTACATACACAACACAACACACTGTCTACATACACAACACAACACACTGCCCACATACACAACACAACACACTGTCTACATACACAACACACTGTCTACATACACAACACAACACACTGTCTACATACACAACACACTGCCTACATACACAACACAACACACTGTCTACATACACAACACAACACACTGCCCACATACACAACACACTGTCTACATACAAAACACAACACACTGCCTACATACACAACACAACACACTGTCTACATACACAACACAACACACTGCCTACATACACAACACAACACACTGCCCACATACACAACACAACACACTGCCCACATACACAACACAACACAACACACTGTCTACATACACAACACAACACACTGCCTACATTCACAACATAACACACTGTCTACATACACAACACAACACAACACAAAACACTGCCTACATACACAACACACACAACACACTGCCTACATACACAACATAACACACTGCCTACATACACAACACAACACAACACAACACACTGCCTACATACACAACACAACACACTGTCTACATACACAACACAACACAACACACTGCCTACATACACAACACAACACACTGCCTACATACACAACACACTGCCTACATACACAACACAACACACTGTCTACATACACAACACACTGTCTACATACACAACACAACACACTGCCTACATACACAACACAACACACTGCCTACATACACAACACAACACACTGCCTACATACACAACACAACACACTGCCTACATACACAACACAACACACTGCCTACATACACAACACAACACAACACACTGTCTACATACACAACACAACACACTGCCTACATACACAACACAACACACTGCCTACATACACAACACAACACAACACACTGTCTACAGA
>NC_079230.1:2986466-2996466 GCF_029633865.1 Lampris incognitus | reverse complement strand
ACAGACATAAACAGACAGACACACAGACAGATAAACAGACACACAGACAGATAAACAGACATAGCAGACACACAGACATAAACAGACATAGCAGACACACAGACATAAACAGACATAACAGACACATAGACAGATAAACAGACATAGCAGACACACAGACAGATAAACAGACATAACAGACACAGACAGATAAACAGACATAACAGACACACAGACAGATAAACAGACATAGCAGACACACAGACAGATAAACAGACATAACAGACACAGACAGATAAACAGACATAGCAGACACACAGACAGATAAACAGACATAACAGACACAGACAGATAAACAGACATAGCAGACACACAGACAGATAAACAGACATAGCAGACACAGACAGATAAACAGACACACAGACAGATAAACAGACATAACAGACACAGACAGATAGACATAACAGACACACAGACAAAAAGACACACAGACAGATAAACAGACATAGCAGACACACAGACATAAAAAGACATAACAGACACACAGACAGATAAACAGACATAGTAGACACAGAGACATAACAGACACACAGACAGATAAACAGACATAACAGACACAGACAAACAGACATAAACAGACATAACAGACACAGACAGATAAACAGACATAACAGACACACAGACAGATAAACAGACATAGACACACAGGCAGATAAACAGACATAACAGACACACAGACAGATAAACAGACATAGCAGACACACAAACAGATAAACAGACATAGCAGACACACAGACAGATAAACAGACATAACAGACACACAGACATAAACAGACATAACAGACACAGACAGATAAACAGACATAACAGACACACAGACATAAACAGACATAACAGACACAGACAGATAAACAGACATAACAGACAGATAAACAGACATAACAGACACACAGACAGATAAACAGACATAGCAGACACACAGACATAAACAGACATAACAGACACAGACAGATAAACAGACATAACAGACAGATAAACAGACATAACAGACACACAGACAGATAAACAGACATAGCAGACACACAGACAGATAAACAGACATAACAGACACACAGACAGATAAACAGACATAGCAGACACACAGACATAAACAGACATAACAGACACAGACAGATAAACAGACATAACAGACAAACAGACATAACAGACACACAGACAGATAAACAGACATAACAGACATAACAGACAGATAAACAGACATAACAGACACACAGACAGATAAACAGACATAGCAGACACACAGACATAAACAGACATAACAGACACAGACAGATAAACAGACATAACAGACAGATAAACAGACATAACAGACACACAGACAGATAAACAGACATAGCAGACACACAGACAGATAAACAGACATAGCAGACACACAGACAGATAAACAGACATAACAGACACACAGACATAAACAGACATAACAGACACAGACAGATAAACCGACATAACAGACAAACAGACATAACAGACACACAGACAGATAAACAGACATAGCAGACACACAGACAGATAAACAGACATAACAGACACACAGACAGATAAACAGACATAACAGACACACAGACATAAACAGACATAACAGACACAGACAGATAAACAGACATAGCAGACACACAGACAGATAAACAGACATAACAGACACAGACAGATAAACAGACACACATACAGATAAACAGACATAACAGACACACAGACATAAACAGACATAACAGACACAGACAGATAAACAGACATAACAGACAAACAGACATAACAGACACACAGACAGATAAACAGACATAGCAGACACACAGACAGATAAACAGACATAACAGACACAGACAGATAAACAGACACACAGACAGACAAACAGACATAGCAGACACACAGACAGATAAACAGACATAACAGACACAGACAGATAAACAGACACACAGACAGATAAACAGACATAACAGACACAGACAGATAAACAGACACACAGACAGATAAACAGACATAACAGACACAGACAGATAAACAGACATAACAGACAAACAGACATAACAGACACACAGACAGATAAACAGACATAGCAGACACACAGACAGATAAACAGACATAGCAGACACACAGACATAAACAGACATAACAGACACAGACAGATAAACAGACATAACAGACAAACAGACAGATAAACAGACATAACAGACACACAGACAGATAAACAGACATAACAGACACACAGACAGATAAACAGACATAACAGACACAGACAGATAAACAGACATAACAGACAAACAGACATAACAGACACACAGACATAAACAGACATAACAGACACACAGACAGATAAACAGACATAACAGACACACAGACAGATAAACAGACATAACAGACAAACAGACATAACAGACACACAGACAGATAAACAGACATAACAGACACACAGACAGATAAACAGACATAACAGACACACAGACATAAACAGACATAACAGACACAGACAGATAAACAGACATAACAGACAAACAGACATAACAGACACACAGACAGATAAACAGACATAACAGACACACAGACAGATAAACAGACATAACAGACAAACAGACATAACAGACATAACAGACAAACAGACATAACAGACACACAGACAGATAAACAGACATAGCAGACACACAGACATAAACAGACCACCGGAGCTATCGGAGGTCATTTGGTCATCTTACCGGCCCCGGAGGTCGGACGGCTGGACGGCGTTTCCGAGGCAGAACCACCAGATCAGAAACGGAACCCGGGTGAGCATCTCTGTTCAGACCCGGAACCAGACGGACTTCTGCTGGCGTCCTGGGTGAGAACAGACGGCATGAAAAAGTGTGGCTGTAATTCGGGATGAGAGAAATCCAACCTGCCCGACTCCGGTCCGGTTCGGTTCGGTGATTACTCGCCAGAAGACCTTCACCTCCCGTCCTGTACCACTACACTGGACGAGCTGATCTTCTTTGTTTTGTTTTGTCCGTTGGTTCGGTTGTTCGGGTTTCTCCTCCGGCGCGCCGCTGTTCCGCCGCTATGCGCGAGCTCCCAAGTTTAACCGTCTCGCACCGCCGGTCTCTGCGCCCCCCCCCCACACCACACACACACACACACACACACACACACAGAGCAGGTGAGGGAGGGAGGTGGTTAAAGTCACGTCAACAGAATCCTAAAACTGCAGCAGCGGATGGAAACATGACCACGCCCCCATCACGCACGTTCGCCACCATCCCATCACACGCGCGCGCGGTTGCGGTCTGTTTATTAAATCCTGGACATGTGCGTGGCCGATATCCGTGTGTGTGTGGGGGGGGGGGGGGTGCAACGGTTTCAAAGTGTGAGGTCTGCTTCCTCCACTGGGGGGCGTCAAAGAGTTTCAGGGAGGCGCAGGAGGAAAAGCAAGGACATAGAAGAAGACGTCTGACGCCAGCAGAAAGCAGAGAAAAGAAAAGAAAGAAAAGAAAAGAAAGCAGAAAGTCTGACGACGCGTGTTTGGAGTCGGGGTTCCCCCGCCGCCGATGCTGCAGGACTACGCGCGGTGTGTGGGCAGAGCGACGTGAACGTCCCCCCGCAGGGCGCTCTAACGCGGACCCGCCAGCTCGGGTTCAGGCCCTCTGCAGGGTGTCGGATGGCTTGGATCCATTTTCTTCTTCTACGTTCTGTTTTGTTAAAAGGTGACGGCTATGAGTTCAGTTTTCTTTTTTTAACTTTAGAAACACGCACAAATAGGCACTGACTGATATGCTGACTACCTCTGTTGATTCTTATTAAAATGTGGGAGATTATTTCAGGACGGAGTGTTCAAAATACAAAAAATCAAATCCTTTATGGTTGCAACCCTATATTTTAAAACGGGGTGTATTATTATTATTATTATTATTGTTGTTGTTGTTGTTGTTGTTTCTTTCGTGTTTCCTGTTTTACATCCCGTAGAGCCGGGTCCAAGCTATGGACCTGAGGCACTAGAGGGCAGATGTCACTTGATTGGCAGTACTCGTCGTAATATGTGGGCTGTTCCGAGTAGGGCGATCCTCTGGACTGCATGGATGTTGATGTATCCTGGGATACGGTTGGTGAACTTCTCCATTCCCTTCTTCATGAGTCCTAGAGCTCCGATGACCACTGGTGCTGTTCCGGTCTTCATTCCTCACATCCTGTTGACTTCAGTCTCCAGGTCTTTGTACTTGGTCAGCTTCTCTGTGACTTTCACTGAGGTGTTTGTTTCGGATGGTGTTGCTATGTTGATGAGCATGCACCTCTTTTGCTTCCTGTCCTTGATAACGATGTCGGGCTTGTTGTCTTTTCTCTCTCTGTCAGTGTGGGTGGGCGTGTCCCAGAGGATGGTGACGTCATTGTTATCAGTGACCGTTTTTGGCTGATGTTCGTACCACTTCTCAGTCGTCTTGATCTTGTAACACCTGCAGATCTTCCAGTGCAGGTATGCTGCTGCCTGGTTGTGCCTGTAGATGTACTCGGTCTTTGCCAGTTCTGGGCAGCCTGAGACAATGTGGTCGATGGTTTCTTCGTACATTCTACAGATTCTGCATTTTGGGTCTGTTCCATCTTTGATGATGCGATGGTGATATGATCTGGTTGCCAGGCTCTGGTCTTGTGCAGCGATTATCAGGCCCTCCATCTCTGCTTTCAGTCCGATGCTCCTGAGCCACTGGTATCTTTTGTTGTCCACGTCTGCATCTTTCATTCTTTTTGGGTACTTCCATGTGTTACTTTGTCCTCCCAGGTTTTTTGCAGTTGCTGCTGGCCATGATGTTTTGCCTTCTGCTTCAATCGTTTGGCGTAGATGGTAGTTGCCTCATTTTCTGTTGGGGTTTCTGGGACATCAAGCTTTCTTGTATTGTGCAGCTTCTTTATTAATGGAGTAGATCTGATGTTTTACTATTCGAAGGAGTGGGTCATCTGTTTTTGTCAGGTCTGCATCCAGCCCGATAGTGGTAGTCTTGAAGGTCAGTTCGAGTTGGACTAGGCCTCATCCTGCTGAAGCTCTTGGTAGGTACAGCCTGTCGACATCTGCTTTTGGGTGGTGCATCTTCTCCATGATCAGCATCTATCTTGTCTTGGTGTTTAGTCTCTTGATGTCGTTCAGTTTCCGAATGGTGATGTTGAAGGTGTACGTAACTATAGGTATTGCTATTCAGAACCATACGCACTCTCCTGTGGTACTCTTTCAGGATCTTCTCCTTTATGGTTGAGTGTTGTATGTCGTCTCCTTCGTTTACACCTAGGTACTTGTATGTGCCATCTTGGTCTAGCTCTTTGATTATGGTGTCAGTTTAAAGGTCTAAGTCTGTAGTCTTGGTAAGTCTTCCTTTATTGAAAGCGGCTTTGGCACACTTGTCGATTCCGAATTCCATCTTGATGTCATCACTGAAGGTCTTGACGATGGAGAATAGACCCTTCTGCTGATTGTCGTCCTTGGTAAACTTCTTGAGGTCGTCAATGTAGAACAGGTGGGTCAGTTTGCCATTCTGTGATTTGTATCCATAGCTGCTGTTGTTCAGAAGATTTCTGAGTGGCGCTAGTACAAGGCAGAAGAGCAGTGGTGATAGTGAGTCCTCTTGGATGATTCCGCTTCTGATGTTGATCAGTCTCAATGTTAACAACCCCTCTGCATGATGGATATTCAGGGTGGTCTTCCAGGTCTTCATGCTCTCCGTGATAAATTTGACAGTTTTTTTGGGCAGACTCTGTAGATCTTGAGGCTCTTCTCTATCCAGGAGTGTGACATACTGTCAAATGCCTTCCTGTAGTCAATCCATGCTGTTGACAAGTTCTTTTTCTTCGATTTGACCTCTTGCAATATGGCTTTATTGATAAGTAGCTGGTCCTTGCATCCGTAGCTACCTTTCTTAGATCCCTTCTGTTCTGCTGGTAACAAGTTGTTTTTGTCAAGGAAGCTATAGGTCCTCTCTGTGATGATATAAGTGATGATCTTGTACATTGTTGGTAAGCAGGGGATGGGTCTGTAATTCTTTGGGTTCTGTGTCTCCTCTGTTTTCAGGAGCAGGTATGTGGTTCCCCACGTTAGCCATTTGGGGCATTTCTTTGGATTCTTGATGATGTCATTGCAGGCCCATGCGAGGTCTTCGTGGATGCTGGGCAGGTGCTTGACCCAGAAGTTGGCAATTCTGTCTATCCCTGGTGCCTTCCAGTTGTTGGTCTTGTTGATGGCAGCAGTGGTCTCAGTGGTGTTGGTGTCTGACCATTCTTGGTTCTCTATGTGTTTGTATTGATCCTGTTGTTGCTGGATCCATGTAGCTCCCTCATTGTGTCGTTTGTTGTTCTCCCAGATCTTACTTCAGAACTCCGCGACTTATTTGATTGTAGGTGGTTCGTTGACGTCTATCTTCTTCTTGCCCAGCTCACAGTAGACCTTTTTTGGCATCTTCTTTGAAGATCTTGTTTTGCCAAAAGAACTTGCTCCTCTTGTCGAATCTCCTGGGTCTCTGTGCCTTTTCTTGAATCTGTTGTTTCAGTATCTCTTTGACTATTGGTATATCATTCTTCTGTTTGATGTTGAGCTTTCATTCCAGTTGTTTCCTTATTCTCTCTTTGATGTTGGAATTTTTCTCGACTTCACTCAGGAGTGATAGTTGTCTCCGCAGTTTCCTAATCTCCTTCTCAATTTTCTCCTTCCAAACTGGTTGTTTTCTCTTGCGTCTCTGTTCTTGTCTTGGTCTTTTTCCACTGTGTCTGCTATGGCTGAAGCGGCTGCATACGTATATGAGCGGGTTGATTTCTGTTAGGTTCAACGGTCTTGTCATCTTGCCCTTGATGTTTTGGGTAGCTTCGTTGGCGAGTCTGATGGCTTCATTGGAGTGGTGGTCTTTCTTGATCTTTGGGATTATTAGTCGTTCTTCGATAGGGATTTCTTTCAGGTTTTCCCATCTCTGCCGGATGCTTACTGTTAGCCCTGCTTCTTTGTCATTGTATTCTTCCTAGACTGTCTCTGTTTGGTGTTGTACTTCTTGGGGGTCCGTGATGGTGGTTTCTGCTTGTTCTTCCTCCTCTTCACCAGTTCCTGCTGTCTTGTCTGGTTTATTGATGTTTAGCTCCTCGATGTTCATGTTGGGGATGCTCTCTCTGATCTTTTCTTGTATGTTTTCGAGTTCCAGTTCTGTTAGTCTTTGGTTTTTAATGATGTCTCGCCTGACATTGGAGAGTTTGAGAGAGTTTCAATCTGTCCGTGGGGTGTTTTTCTCGCCAGATGTTGTAGGCAGCTTTGTACGTTGACGTTACTGTCGGGTTTAGTGAAGCAGTTTAGAATGCTTCCATGACATCTTTATACTCTTCCCTAGACCATTTCTGTCTTGTTCTTTTTGTTGGGGTTTTAGTTCTTGTGCATAGAAAGCCACTGTGAGGCGTGTCCTCATTGTGATGGGTGTCCTCGGTGTCGTGTTATTGTTATTATTATTATCATTATTATTATTATTTCTTTCGTATTTCCTGTTTTACATCCCGTAGAGCCGGGTCCAAACTATGGACTTGAGGCACTATAGGGCAGATGTCACTTGATTGAAAGTACTTGTCGTAATATGTGGGCTGTTCCGAGTAAGACGATCTTCTGGACTGCATGGATGTTAATGTTGGCTGGGATACGGTTGGTGAACTTTTCCATTCCCTTCTTCATGAGTCCTAGATCTCCGATGACCACTGGTGTTGTTTCGGTCTTCATGCCCCACATCCTGTTGATTTCAATCTCCAGGTCTTTGTACTTGGTCAGCTTCTCTGTGACTTTCACTGAGGTGTTTTTTTTCGGATGGTATTGCCATGTCAATGAGCATGCATCTCTTTTCCTTCCTGTCCTTGATAACGGTGTCAGGCTTGTTGGCTTTTATCTCTGTCAGCAGAGCCGGCCCAAGGCTTTATGGGACCCTAAGCAGAATTTGATTGGCCCTCCGCCCCCCACGCTAAACCCATCTCCCACCACCAACAATATTATGTCCATGCTTGATCGTTACCATACCATTGTAATGACTTACTACTGTGCTAGAAAGTCTTAAAATAAACCAGCAGACAATGCATTTACTGACCAAGTTAACTATTTTATTGTTTTTGAACTGTGCAAAAGTACAAAACAGTAACAAAGAAATAAATAATTTTCTTACATAAAATGCAAATGCAAAAACAGACAATATCAAATAAATTAAATAGAAACTTAAATAATGACGTACAACTTCTAACATCGAACAATATAACAATAATGCGCATGAACCTGACCCCAGCTCTGACATAGGCAGCGGAAATGATTAAACCAGTAGCATTAATTTGTCAGTCTGTTAACAACGTGATATCAAAATATTTAGTTTTTGTTTTTTGGTGATTACTACTGATATGATATATCACACACACACAAATATATAAACTTAGCACAAGAAGTAAGGAAATGTATGTTTGGTAGATTATGTCTTTGTTGTAACAATGCTTCTTGGCAATAAATCTTCTATCAGGCAGCTGATCATCAGCACCTGGGGTACCAGAAGCTCAACACAAGAGTCAACAGCAACAGCAAAATAAGCTGTTTGGCATTGGCAGAGAAGATGTGGCAAATGTTTCATGGACGCAACCCACATACTCAGCTCTGCTGCTCATCCCACAAATGCATGTTCCTTACACATGTGGCGCCATTTAAAAGGGAAATAAACAGGCTTTCCAACGCTGTAAGATGTACTGCCAAGAAGCATTGTTACAACAAAGACATACTCTACCAAACACACATTTCCTTACTTTCTGTGCTAAGTATATATTTATCAAACTGTCGTGTTTGACTTTTCAAGCGCTTATGCCTTGTGCCGGCTCTGCTGTCAGTGTGGATGGTCATGTCCCAGAGGATGGTGACGTCATTGTCCTCAGTGGCCGTTTTTGACTGATGTTTGTATCACTTCTTAGTCGTCTTCATCTTGTAACTCCTGCAGATCTTCAGTGCAGGTATACTGCTGCCTGGTTATGTCTGTATATATATTCGGTCTCTGCCAATTCCGGGCAGCCTGTGACAATGTGGTCGATTGTTTCTTCGTACTTATTATTATTGTTATTATTATTATTATTATTGTGTATTTTATTAAAATGGGGGAGGCCCCAGTGACTTGATGTTCTCTGAAGGCCTCACTGTCCTACATGTTGAAACCTTGACGTAGCTCTGCTGATCCTTGGTCTCAGCTAGGATATAAGTTAAATGTTAAGCTGCAGAAGTTGAAGTTTATACAAGACACACTCACATCTTTATCCCCCACACACACACACCCAGAAACAACCCCCGCCCCGTCTGTCAATCTAAATCTGTTTTTCAATTCTACTCATCCATGGTATTCCACAGTGACATCATCACTGTCAGACGTCTAGTGACATCATCTCTCTGCTGCCCTGAGGGTGTTTCACTCACACAAGTCCAACATGTCTCCCTCTTTTCCTAAACACACACACATTCCTCTGGCGTCCATGTCTTCACGACTATTTGTGTGTGTGTGTGTGTGTGTGTGTGTGTGTGTGTGTGTGTGTGTGTGTGTGTGTGTGTGTGTGTGTGTGTGTGTGTGTGTGTGTGTGTGTGTGTGTGTTCTCCTGGATCACCAACTTGCCGTGGTGGAGAAGCTTGCATGCATCAATGATCCCAATAGCTATGCCGTCTGGAGCTTGGCTCCTGGTAGGGTCAATAGGTCAAGGGGGAGGTTAGTCAATTTTATTTGTATAGCCCAATATCAAAAATTAAGAATGTGCCTGAGTGGGCTCTACAGCAACACAACATCCTGTCCTTAGACCCTCACATCGGATAAAGAACAACTCCCTAAAAACCTTTAACAGGGAGAACAACTAAGAAGAAACCTCAGGGAGAGCATTTTTATTAACAACACTTACATTTACCGAATTTACATTTACATAGTATTTACACAAGACAACATTGTCCTCTGGCGCCTGTTTGAGGGGGGGGGGCTGGGGGGATTAGCGTAATCCT
>NC_079230.1:2961466-2981466 GCF_029633865.1 Lampris incognitus | reverse complement strand
ACGCCAGGGTCTGGTCAGGAGGCAACGCGAGCTGTGGGAGCACACAGTGAAACGTGTTGACTGGCCGCCATCTTGCCTGGCCGCCATCTTGCCCGACCTCGCTCAACAGTTTTTGACGTCACACGCAGAGACACGTGCTGAGGCAGCTCGTTGCTGCGGTCGTTACTTCCGGTTCTTACTGTTCGGGTTCAATGCGCACTAAGGAGAAGGGGGCGGAGTCAACTCCAGCGCTGTGTATGAAGCGAGTCACGGTGAGACGCCTGGCGGCGAATTTACATATTTCATTTTACACAACAGCAAAAACACCGAAAAACCGCACATAAGTCTGATGGCGCCAGTTAGAAGCGGAGCAACGCTACGTCACAATACGTACGTGTCAGAGGACACGTTTTTGCGAGAGCGAAATACGTGTATATGGACACGTATTAGTTGCCACTGGGGCCGCAATCCCGTCTTCTGGCCACTGGGGGCGCAATCCTGTCTTTTAGGTCTAGGCAGAGCTGTATCGGTCGGGATTCACCACAGTTTCTCCACCACACAAGGTAATGTTACATCTAATACATATTTAAGTAAAATGTGAATTTAGACATATCTTTCTTATAGAATTGGCTGTTGCCCCATAGCGAGATTTGCGCACCATTTTACCGGATTACAAACTCATCATTACCAGACTCCATTTGCTAACGTTAGCTAGATAGCTAGCTAGTTACTCGTCATGCTAGCTAAATATTAGCCTAGCTAGCTAACGTTACTCTTCCAGCCAGCCAAATTGAGCAGACGTGAATTCTTTCTCTATGGGTTGCAGAGTTTGCTAAATTGTAGACACCATACATATAACGTTAGTTCAATAATGTGGTACATATCTGCTTCAAAAAATAATTTGAAGATGGCAAATTTAGCTACGACTCACATATTGAGAACATTCGCTTCGCTCCGCATCGCTCCGCCATCTTTGTTCAATATTTTTGACATTCTATTGCGTCATAACCATGGTCATGACAGACCTAGTAGGCTACAGGGAGCCCCTAGCGGCATCTGTGAGATACGTGTCAATGAACACATATAAGTGACTTGCAGAAGCGTGTCCATAGACACGTAAAGAGGAGGCGACCGGTCTGAAGTGGAGGTGAGTGTGAATTCCCGGCGGGACAGACGGAGAGCTGCGTCCAACAGCTGGATGAGCAGAAGCAACAGATTTCCTGTTGGACTCACCGGCTGACTGAAGAGGACCAACAGAGCAATCAGCTGACTGAAGAGGACCAACAGAGCAATCAGCTGACTGAAGAGGACCAACAGAGCAATCAGCTGACTGAAGAGGACCAACAGAGCAATCAGCTGACTGGAGAGGACCAACAGAGCAATCAGCTGACTGAAGAGGACCAACAGAGCAATCAGCTGACTGAAGAGGACCAACAGAGCAATCAGCTGACTTAAGAGGACCAACAGAGCAATCAGCTGACTGAAGAGGACCAACAGAGCAACGAGCTGACTGAAGAGGACCAACAGAGCAATCAGCTGACTGAAGAGGACCAACAGAGCAACCAGCAGACTGAAGAGGACCAACAGAGCAATCAGCTGACTGAAGAGGACCAACAGAGCAACCAGCAGACTGAAGAGGACCAACAGAGCAACCAGCTGACTGAAGAGGACCAACAGAGCAATCAGCTGACTGAAGAGGACCAACAGAGCAACCAGCTGACTGAAGAGGACCAACAGAGCAACCAGCTGACTGAAGAGGACCAACAGAGCAACCAGCAGACTGAAGAGGACCAACAGAGCAATCAGCTGACTGAAGAGGACCAACAGAGCAACCAGCTGACTGAAGAGGACCAACGGAGCAATCAGCAGACTGAAGAGGACCAACGGAGCAATCAGCTGACTGAAGAGGACCAATGGAGCAACCAGCTGACTGAAGAGGACCAATGGAGCAACCAGCTGACTGAAGAGGACCAACAGAGCAATCAGCTGACTGAAGAGGACCAACAGAGCAATCAGCTGACTGAAGAGGACCAACAGAGCAACCAGCTGACTGAAGAGGACCAACAGAGCAACCAGCTGACTGAAGAGGACCAACAGAGCAACCAGCTGACTGAAGAGGACCAACAGAGCAATTAGCTGACTGAAGAGGACCAACAGAGTAACCAGCTGACTGAAGAGGATCAACAGAGCGAATGAACAGAGCAATCAGCTGACTGAAGAGGACCAACAGAGCAACCAGCTGACTGAAGAGGACCAACAGAACAATCAGCTGACTGAAGAGGACCAACAGAGCAACCAGCAGACTGAAGAGGACCAACAGAGCAACCAGCTGACTGAAGAGGACCAACAGAACAATCAGCTGACTGAAGAGGACCAACAGAGCAACCAGCAGACTGAAGAGGACCAACAGAGCAATCAGCTGACTGAAGAGGACCAACAGAGCAACCAGCTGACTGAAGAGGACCAACGGAGCAATCAGCAGACTGAAGAGGACCAACGGAGCAATCAGCTGACTGAAGAGGACCAATGGAGCAACCAGCTGACTGAAGAGGACCAACGGAGCAACCAGCTGACTGAAGAGGACCAACAGAGCAATCAGCTGACTGAAGAGGACCAACAGAGCAATCAGCTGACTGAAGAGGACCAACAGAGCAACCAGCTGACTGAAGAGGACCAACAGAGCAACCAGCTGACTGAAGAGGACCAACAGAGCAACCAGCTGACTGAAGAGGACCAACAGAGCAATTAGCTGACTGAAGAGGACCAACAGAGTAACCAGCTGACTGAAGAAGATCAACAGAGCAATTAGCTGACTGAAGAGGACCAACAGATTTCGCAGCTAGAAGCAAGCACCTCTGACTGCAACCTGCAGATCGGTGGCGTGTTCGATGTCGGCGGCGTGTTCGATGCGGGCTGTGACGTGCACAATGTGCACAATGTGGGCGTCCTCCACTGGTTTGCGATTCCCGCCATTGCACGAACGTTAGCTAGCATGAAACAGCAGTCACGGATTATGCTGCTAGCTAGCTTTACAGTTTGTAACGTGCATGGATAAGTAGACACGTTGGTCCTTGACTAACGGGTCGGACCCTTTAGTCGACTGGTTAACGTTGTCGCTTGCGGAGCGGGAGACACAGGTTCACGTCCCGGCCATGGCAACGGTCTCCCAGACTGCCCCCCGAATTCGCTACAAGTTATTTAGCTGTGTGTGTTTTACAGTCCACGTTGACACAGAGTTGGTTAGTAAGGCCCTCGCACCTACATGCTACTGTTTCCCGCTGTTCCTAAACTGAGCTAGCCCCGACCCAAGCCCTACCCCATCATAATGCCTGAAGTAGTGACGTCATCTGGAGTCGCAGGACCCCGAGCAGGGCGTGTAGATCAAGTACCGATACCGGTGTCCTCGCGTGCGTTACTGTACAAACATTGAGCACGTCACCGACTCCGCCCACATTGCGCACGTCACAGCAACACGTCGCCGACCTGCAGACTGCAGTCGGGGGCTTTTCGCTGGAAATGGTCTCACAGCTACAACGTGGACAGGAAAATTCACAAATTCACAAGTAAGTGTAAAAAAAAACTAGTTTCAAGTCCGATAGACAAAGGTGTCAACAGGCAGTGCACAAAGGCAATGCATAGGGTGCATACAAGTGTTTTTTTATATATATGTTAATGCCATCAGGTGTGGAGGTGTTGGTGAAAGAGCTGGGTCTTTAGCTACTTCTTAAAGATGGAGAAGGACTCAGCGGATCCAATGGAGCTTGGTAACTCGGCCCACCACCGGGCAACTACAAAAGAGAAGAGTCTGGCTAGTGACTTAGGGCCCCCTTGTGGCGGAAGTGCCAGACGCCTTTCATTGGCAGGGCGTAGTGAACGGGACTGAGTGTAGACCCGAATGAGGGAGTTCAGGTAGGCGGGAGCTGTTTTAGTTGCTGTTTTGTAAGCGAGCATCAAGGTTTTGAGTTTGATGCGGGCAGCAACCGGGAGCCAGTGGAGGGATATGGACGGTGGAGGGATACGAGCAGCGGGGTGACATGTGCTGGTTTGGGTTGGTTGAAGACCAGATGCCCCGGCCGCTCTGGTGGCCGAGCGGAATAACCCGCCGCTCCTGCACCCCGCTCGTCACGTGGCTGGGAGGTTCGTATCCCAGACTCGCCGTAACCGGTCCCGGCCAGAGCGTCCACGGGGTAAGGCCTTCATTAGGCCACCCTTACCCGAGGGATAGTGGGTGTAGATCGGTGTAGTGTTCGGAGGCTCGTCGTTCTCTAGCGACCCCTCTGGCCCACCCGGGCGCCTGCAGCCAAGCAACTGAAAGCGTTCTTCCTACGCCGCCTTCGCGGCCTGAAGGTGATGCAATCCATGCGAGGAGGTTTCAGCGTGGAAACTAGCGAGAGCAGCCGACACGAGTTTGAAGGAAGCTGGTGTTACGCCTATCTCCTTCCAGTGGAAACGGGAGCCAGGGGAGTTATTCCACAAGAGTTCCGGCTATATGCCGTGGGGTTAATCGGGCGGGGTAAGGGGAACAACTAGAAATACATTTTATAAAAAATTACGGGGAAATAAAAAAAAACGTTTTCAGTCAAATAGCCATGCGCGAGTAGAAGACAACGTTAACAATGTGGGATTACCGAGCTGTGTGTGTGTGTGCGTGTGCTGCTGTGTGTGTGTGTGTGTGTGTGTGTGTGTGCTGCTGTGTGTGTGTGTGTGTGTGCGTGCCAAGTTAAACGATGTCGTCTGAACGTGGAACTTTTTGGAAACGCAAAGTAAAACGTTCCCGTCTTTAGCAGGACGCTTGTCCTGTAATCTGGGAAGTTCCCGCCCTCAAGCTCCCGCGGCACACGTTGCTCCTAAGAATAATACGTCAATCTTATATGGCGCGTTTCTAACGCTCAGCGTGGCTTCACACGAAACGGGGGGAAACAACACAACAGGTAAACATACAGACACAGGTACAGGGGTGGATGGGAAGGGGGGGGGCAACCACACAGGGGTGGATGGGAAGAGGGGGGCTAACACACAAGGGTGGATGGGGGGGCAACCACACGGGTGGGTGGGAAGAGGGCAGTCATACAGAGGTGGATGCGAAGGGGGGAGGGCTAACACACAGGGGTGGATGGGAAGGGGGGGCTAACACACAGGGGTGGATGGGAAGGGGGGGGGCTCGAGAGGGAGAAGGGGCAGCCGCACGACGCCAGCAGTATCTCCCGCCGATGCTGCTACTGAGTTTGGGACAGCTTGCCGGTGTCGTCGGTTATTAACATCCTGGCAAGTCATATCACCGTTGGTCAGCGGTCCGAGTCTTGCTAGCATGCCGTTAGCTTTCTGGCTCATAGCTGGGTGAGCTGAGCCGACTATTCCACATGTCTCGTTGCCAGGTCATATTCAAGGTTTGTCCTATTTGCTGGAGTAGTGACTATCGTTTCCGCTGCATTAGAACTTAATGGGATGGCAACGGTTGTTCCAGGTATTAGTCAACCCTCGGGCGTTACCTGGGAAACAGACTTATGACGTGAAAAACTTTAGAGTTTAATAGCAAAACACATGAAAATATTGTAACGTGCATGGATAAGTAGACACGTTGGTCCTTGACTAACGGGTCGGACCCTTTAGTCGACTGGTTAACGTTGTCGCTTGCGGTGCAGGAGATACGGGTTCGCGTTCCGGCTGTGGCGACGGTATCTCGGACTGCCCCCCGAATTCGCTACAATATAAACTGTCTTTATTACTTTGGCAAGTGACCATGGTATAAGCGGGACAATGCCCTCCGAGGTGTCCGTAACCGGGAGTTAATGGACGACGAGGAGGCCATTAATTCCTGATCGTAATTAAACAAAATATAAAGAAAGGTGGTGCGAATATGTTTCCCCTGTTTGTTCGCTGTGTCACTGGTAACGCCGCCAGACAGCTCGCCTCCTTCCTCCCCGAAACGGTCTCCAAGTCCGCGTGGAGTCAAATCAAATCAGTTTTACTTGTAGTGTAGTGGTTATGGGGATCCATAACGCCCCTTATTGAGCCGGTAGGAACGTTGGTTTACAGCAGCTGTTTCCTCGGTTCGGGTTTACAGTGACACACTTCCGCTGCGCGGGTTTTTGTTGTTATGGTGAAGGTGTAGCGGTTATGGGGCTACATAATTCCCCTTATTGAGCTGGTAGGAACGTTGGTTTACAGCAGCTGTTTCCTCGGTTCGGGTTTACAGTGACACACTTCCGCTGCGCGGGTTTTTGTTGTTGTTATGGTGAAGGTGTAGCGGTTATGGGGATCCATAATTCCCCTTATTGAGCCGGTAGGAACGTTGGTTTACAGCAGCCGTTTCCTCGGCTCGGGTTTACAGTGACACACTTCCGCTGCGCGGGTTTTTGTTGTTGTGGTGAAGGTGTAGCGGTTATGAGGCTACATAATTCCCCTTATTGAGCCGGTAGGAACGTTGGTTTACAGCAGCTGTTTCCTCGGTTCGGGTTTACAGTGACACACTTCCGCTGCGCGGGTTTTTGTGTCGTTGTTGTAATGGTGGAAGGAATAAATGGTGCACGTTGTGTAGCCAAAAGAGAAAGTTGTCACGACTCCTGCTTGAGCTCCTCTACACTGGTGACCCCGACGTTTGTCTCTTGGTAGTTATCAGAGACCATCTTTCAAACGAACATGGTTGACGAAATCAACGCGGTTTCTCTCAAATGGCCAGAGTTCTGGGAGTCATCGGCAACGACACGGTTCGCCCAGGCGGAGGCGCAGTTTGCTATCCGCAAGATAACGGATGATGCTACTAAATACTACTACGTGGTATCGGCGCTCGGGTGTTGGACTGCAACTAGAGTGGTGAGTCTCCTTACGAATCCTCCGGCAGCAGACAAATACAAGGGGCTCAAAGATCACCTCTTGAAGAGTTTTGAACTGTCCGACGCCGAGAGGGCCCACCGTCTCTTTTCTCTGCAAGGCTTGGGTGACAGCAAGCCATCCGAGCTCATGGACACAATGCTGAATCTGCTGGGACCGGCGCACACACCTGATTTCCTCTTTGTCCAACTGTTTCTGCGACAGCTGCCTGCTCAGGTGCGGGCCGCTTTGGCCAACACCAGCATTACCGATTGCTGCAAGCTAGCTGAAGAAGCTGACAAGTTCTTCCTGGCCAGCCAACAGCAGCACTGCGCGTCCGCGCTCACCCCTGCCCACTCCCACACGCCACCACCTGGTGACTCCATGGTGGTCGCCACGGCAACCTCCGGTCGGCGACAGGAGCCCGGCCTGTGCTTTTACCATGCAAAGTTTGGGGCCAAGGCGAAAAAGTGCACCTCCCCGTGCAATTTCAGCTCGTCGGGAAACGCCGAGGCCGGCGCTCACTAGTGGCCATGGGCGTCGGCGTGGAGGACAACAGGCTACTCTTCCTGCGAGACTCCATCTCGGGGCGGCTTTTCCTATGCGACACTGGGGCGCAGAGGAGTGTCGTACCTGCATGGAGTGTGGACGCCCTGTCGGGCGCTCACGGCCCTCCCATGGAAGCTGCTAACGGCAGCTCTATCCGTACGTACGGTACGAGGCACATTGACATGTGTTTTAACGGACAGCGGTTCAGCTGGGGTTTTGTCACCTCCGACGTGGCATTTCCCCTCCTCGGTGCAGATTTCCTTTGTGCTCACGGGCTGCTGGTGGACGTCAGGAATCGACGCCTGATTGACGCCGTCACCTTCGCTTCACACGCGTGTACACTCAGCGATACAGGCTCCGTCAGGCTGTCCAGCATGCTCTCCAATGAGGACGTGTTTCTCCATCTTCTCTCTGTGTTCCCTGACCTCACTCAGCCCACATTCTCGTCATCTACGACCAAACATGGGGTTGAGCACCACATCGTCACCACCGGCCCGCCGGTGCACGCCCGAGCTCGGCGCCTCGACCCGACCAAGCTCTCTGTCGCCAAGGCGGAGTTTGAGAACATGGAGCGCCTCGGCATCATCCGCCGCTCCAGGAGCCCGTGGGCTTCACCCCTCCACATAGTGCCGAAGCCTGGCGGTGGGTGGCGTCCATGTGGTGACTACCGTCGGCTCAATGACGCAACAGCACCGGCCCGCTACCCGGTCCCTCACATCCAAGATTTCTCCGCCCACCTGGCTGGGAAAGTGATCTTTTCTAAGGTGGACCTCGTCCGTGGATACCACCAGGTGCCCGTCCGTCCCGTTGATGTCCCCAAAACGGCTGTGACAACTCCGTTCGGACTGTTCGAGTTCCTGCGCATGCCGTTTGGGCTCAGGAACGCCGCGCAGTCCTTCCAACGCCTCATGGACTCAGTGTTGCGGGACCTGCCTTTCCTCTTTGTGTACCTGGATGACATCCCGGTCGCTAGCGCCTCCGTGTCCGAGCACTTGTCCCACCTCAGAGAAGAGAAATAGAAAGTTGTCACGACTCCTGCTTGAGCTCCTCTACAGTATAGCCCAATATCACAAATCACAACAGCAACACAACATGCTGTCCTTAGACCCTCTCATCGGATAAGGAACACCTCCCTAAAATAAACCCCCTTTAACAGGAGAAAGACTAGGAAGAAAGCTCAGGGGGGGCACCAGAGGAGGATCTCTCTCCCAACACGCACAGCGTGCAATGGATGTTGTGTTCACGCAATGTACACAATACAACACTGAAAGAGGATAACACAATTATAATGGACATAACATTTATGAAGAACATGATGCACAGCATGCCAAGCAGTGTCCACATGCCAAGGGAGCAGTCCAGGACCCAGGCCACATGGGCGGATTCAGCCCTGAGTGTGAGTACTTGCTGCTTAAAGGAGTTCATGGGATCAGGTCTTGGGGGGAATTGGTTCAGCTTTTAGCTTTTTTACTGCAGACATGTCTTCAATAACCTTTCTATCTTCTGTTTTTACTGCAGACGTGTCTTCAATAACCTTTCTATCTTCTGTTTTTACTGCAGACGTGTCTTCAATAACCTTTCTATCTTCTGTTTTTACTGCAGACGTGTCTTCAATAACCTTTCTATCTTCTGTTTTTACTGCAGACGTGTCTTCAATAACCTTTCTATCTTCTGTTTTTACTGCAGACACGTCTTCAATAACCTTTCTATCTTCTGTTTTTACTGCAGACGTGTCTTCAATAACCTTTCTATCTTCTGTTTTTACTGCAGACGTGTCTTCAATAACCTTTCTATCTTCTGTTTTTACTGCAGACGTGTCTTCAATAACCTTTCTATCTTCTGTTTTTACTGCAGACGTGTCTTCAATAACCTTTCTATCTTCTGTTTTTACTGCAGACGTGTCTTCAATAACCTTTCTATCTTCTGTTTTTACTGCAGACGTGTCTTCAATAACCTTTCTATCTTCTGTTTTTACTGCAGACACGTCTTCAATAACCTTTCTATCTTCTGTTTTTACTGCAGACACGTCTTCAATAACCTTTCTATCTTCTGTTTTTACTGCAGACGTGTCTTCAATAACCTTTCTATCTTCTGTTTTTATTGCAGACGTGTCTTCAATAACCTTTCTACTGTTTTTACTGCAGACGTGTCTTCAATAACCTTTCTATCTTCTGTTTTTACTGCAGACACGTCTTCAATAACCTTTCTATCTTCTGTTTTTACTGCAGACACGTCTTCAATAACCTTTTCTATCTTCTGTTTTTACTGCAGACACGTCTTCAATAACCTTTCTATCTTCTGTTTTTACTGCAGACACGTCTTCAATAACCTTTCTATCTTCTGTTTTTACTGCAGACACGTCTTCAATAACCTTTCTATCTTCTGTTTTTACTGCAGACGTGTCTTCAATAACCTTTCTATCTTCTGTTTTTACTGCAGACACGTCTTCAATAACCTTTCTATCTTCTGTTTTTACTGCAGACGTGTCTTCAATAACCTTTCTATCTTCTGTTTTTACTGCAGACGTGTCTTCAATAACCTTTCTATCTTCTGTTTTTACTGCAGGCGTGTCTTCAATAACCTTTCTATCTTCTGTTTTTACTGCAGACGTGTCTTCAATAACCTTTCTATCTTCTGTTTTTACTGCAGACGTGTCTTCAATAACCTTTCTATCTTCTGTTTTTACTGCAGACGTGTCTTCAATAACTTTTCTATCTTCTGTTTTTACTGCAGACGTGTCTTCAATAACCTTTCTATCTTCTGTTTTTACTGCAGACACGTCTTCAATAACCTTTCTGTCTTCTGTTTTTACTGCAGACGCGTCTTCAATAACCTTTCTATCTTCTGTTTTTACTGCAGACACGTCTTCATAACCTTTCTATCTTCTGTTTTTACTGCAGACACGTCTTCAATAACCTTTCTATCTTCTGTTTTTACTGCAGACGTGTCTTCAATAACCTTTCTATCTTCTGTTTTTACTGCAGACACGTCTTCAATAACTTTTCTATCTTCTGTTTTTACTGCAGACGTGTCTTCAATAACCTTTCTATCTTCTGTTTTTACTGCAGACACGTCTTCAATAACTTTTCTATCTTCTGTTTTTACTGCAGACGTGTCTTCAATAACCTTTCTATCTTCTGTTTTTACTGCAGACACGTCTTCAATAACCTTTCTATCTTCTGTTTTTACTGCAGACACGTCTTCAATAACCTTTCTATCTTCTGTTTTTACTGCAGACACGTCTTCAATAACCTTTCTATCTTCTGTTTTTACTGCAGACACGTCTTCAATAACCTTTCTATCTTCTGTTTTTACTGCAGACACGTCTTCAATAACCTTTCTATCTTCTGTTTTTACTGCAGACGTGTCTTCAATAACCTTTCTATCTTCTGTTTTTACTGCAGACACGTCTTCAATAACCTTTCTATCTTCTGTTTTTACTGCAGACGTGTCTTCAATAACCTTTCTATCTTCTGTTTTTACTGCAGACGTGTCTTCAATAACCTTTCTATCTTCTGTTTTTACTGCAGACACGTCTTCAATAACCTTTCTATCTTCTGTTTTTACTGCAGACACGTCTTCAATAACCTTTCTATCTTCTGTTTTTACTGCAGACGTGTCTTCAATAACCTTTCTATCTTCTGTTTTTACTGCAGACACGTCTTCAATAACCTTTCTATCTTCTGTTTTTACTGCAGACGTGTCTTCAATAACCTTTCTATCTTCTGTTTTTACTGCAGACGTGTCTTCAATAACCTTTCTATCTTCTGTTTTTACTGCAGGCGTGTCTTCAATAACCTTTCTATCTTCTGTTTTTACTGCAGACACGTCTTCAATAACCTTTCTATCTTCTGTTTTTACTGCAGACGTGTCTTCAATAACCTTTCTATCTTCTGTTTTTACTGCAGACGTGTCTTCAATAACCTTTCTATCTTCTGTTTTTACTGCAGACGTGTCTTCAATAACCTTTCTATCTTCTGTTTTTACTGCAGACGTGTCTTCAATAACCTTTCTATCTTCTGTTTTTACTGCAGACACGTCTTCAATAACCTTTCTATCTTCTGTTTTTACTGCAGACACGTCTTCAATAACCTTTCTATCTTCTGTTTTTACTGCAGACGTGTCTTCAATAACCTTTCTATCTTCTGTTTTTTACTGCAGACGTGTCTTCAATAACTTTTCTATCTTCTGTTTTTACTGCAGACGTGTCTTCAATAACCTTTCTATCTTCTGTTTTTACTGCAGACGTGTCTTCAATAACCTTTCTATCTTCTGTTTTTACTGCAGACACGTCTTCAATAACCTTTCTATCTTCTGTTTTTACTGCAGACGTGTCTTCAATAAGCTTTCTATCTTCTGTCAGTAGAAGTGATTCTGTTTGTACCTCTGATAAGAGATGTCTTAAACCTCCATTCTACTTTCTATTTCCTCGGTCCTCTCTTCTGCTTCTCCTTTACTTTCCTCTTTATTGAGTGTAATTTCCCTTTACGATTGTCTTGGTTCTTCTGTCCTCTGTGTCCTCCTCGGTGTGAGCTGGTTATTGTTCTTGGTTCCTTCATGGTGGTTAGTGTCTCCACATTGTCTCTTTTCTCTTTAAACAGAAAATAATAAAACGTGTGTGTGTGTTTGTGTGTGTGTGTGTGTTTAAATAGATGGTGTGTGTCTGCTGGGGTCCTGTGTCCTGTTGGCATGACCTGGACAACAGTGAGTTTGACTGTTGGCCACTGGACAAACCAGATGAATACAACATGATCGATTGCGGAGGTGAAAACCTGTCTCTGTCTGTCTGTCTGTCTGTCTCTCTCTCTGTCTCTCTCTCTCCACCTGTCTATGTCTGTCACTCTCTCTGTCTGTCTTTTGCTCTCTCTCTCACTGTCTGTCTGTCTCTGTCTGCCTCACTGTCTGTCTGTCTGTCCGTGTGTGTGTGTCTCTCTCTCACACTCTTTCTCTGTATGTCTGTCTGTCTCTTTCCATCTGTCTCTATGTCTGTCGCGCTCTCTGTCTGTCTGTCTGTCTGTCTGTCTGTCTGTCTGTCTGTCTGTCTGTCTGTCTGTCTCTATCTGCCTCACTGTCTGTCTGTGTGTCTCTCACACTCTTTCTCTGTCTGTCTCTCTGTCTGTCTCGCTCTCTGTTTGTCTGTCTCTCTGTCTGTCACTCACTGTCTGTCTGTCTCTCTCTGACATGTTCTCTCTGTCTGTCTGTCTCACTGTCTGTCTCTCATTGTCTGTTTGTCTGTGTGTGTGTGTGTGTGTGTGTGTGTGTGTGTGTGTGTGTGTGTGTGTGTGTGTGTGTGTGTGTGTGTGTGTGTGTGTGTGTCTCTCTCTTACTAACGCTCTCTGTCTATCTGTCTGTCTGTCTGTCTCTATGTATGTCTCGCTGTCTCTCTCCAGGTCTAGAGATGGCCTGGGTCACTCGTCCACCAGAGAAGGTGAAGAGTGGAGAGATATTTAATGTCACTTATTCAGTCACCGCCCACGACTCCTTCTATCAGTGGGCCATAGACAACCACATCTTTACACACAGGTACACACACACACACACACACACACACACACACACACACACACACACACACACACACACACACACACACACACACACACACACAGGTAAACCCTGCTCTGGACTGGACTGAACTGGTCTCTTCACTATTCTTTGTTACTGATATCGTATTGTGTGTGTGTGTGTGTGTGTGTGTGTGTGTGTGTGTGTGTGTGTAGTTCTATAGTCGATGCAGTAGCAGCTAAGCGGTTCTGTGAGCATCACAACTGTCCTGCTAACTGGAAAGATGCTAGCGGAGACAACTGCTGTATTCACCATGCCAACATCCACTCTTGTCCACTAGGATACATGGTACACACACACACACACACACACACACACACTTTTTAAAAAGCCTCTTTGTGACTTTATTATTCATTGCCATTCCAGGGTCAGAGTCATACTTGTTTGTTTGGTATTGTCAGGGTGCACTGGCTGTGACCTTGGACCTCTTTCACCGTTGGTTGTTTTCAGTGTTGGTTATTTACACGGATTCCTGCTCCAACTAACAATACGTCCTCCATACTGACCTGGAGACTCTGAAAACTCGGTTTTTATGGTGAAAATGTTCAGCACTTTTCCATCCATATGAGCATTTTTTGATCAAGTTTGAAAAGTTTGCCGTCTACATTGAAACGGCCAGAGGGTGTGCTCCAGTTATCGGGGCATCACACTGCTCAGCCTCCCTGGGAGAGTCTACTCTAGGGTGCTGGAAAGGAGGCTCCGACTGATTGCCGAACCTCGGATCCAGGAGGAACGATGCGGATTCCATCCTGGCTGTGGAACAACGGACCAACTCTTTACCCCTGCAGAAGTGCTGAGGGGGGCATGGGAGTTTGACCAGCCAGTCTGCATGTGTTTTGTGGACTTGGAGAAGGCTTACGACCATGTACCCAGGACACTCTGTGGGGGGTACTGCGGGAGTATGGGGTACTGGGGCAGTTGCTACAAGCCATCCAGTCCTTATATAACCAAAGTGAGAGCTGTGTCCACATTCTCAGCACAAAGTCAAACCCGTTTCTGGTGGGTGTCGGACTCAGCTAAGGTTGTCCCTTGTCTCCGATTCTGTTTGTGATGTTCATGGACAGGATCTCAAGGTGCAGCCAAGGTGAGGAGTGTGTCCGTTTTGGGAACCTCAGAATTGCATCTCTGGTCTTCGCAGGTGATGTGGTTTTGTTGGCTCCATCAGAACGTGACCTCCAGCGCACTGGGGCGGTTTGCAGCGGAGTGTGAAATGGCCGGGATGAGAGTCAGCACCTCCAAGTCTGAGGCCACGGTTCTCTACCGGAAAATGGTGGATTGCTCCCTCCGGGTTGGGGATGAGTTGTTGCCTCAAGTGAAGGAGTTCAAGTAACTCGGGGTCTTGTTCACGAGTGAGGGTAGGATGGAGCGGGAGATTGACAGGTGGATTGGTGCAGCATCAGCAGTAATGTGGACGTTGTACCGGACCGTTGTGGTGAAGAGGGAGCTGAGCCGGAAGGCAAAGCTCTCAGTTTACCAGTCAGTCTTGGTTCCAGCCCTCACCTATGGTCATGAGCTTTGGGTGGTGATGAAAGGGTGAGATGGTGGATACAAGCGGCTGAAATGAGTTTCCTCCGTAGGGTGTCTGGGCTCAGCCTTAGAGATAGGGTGAGGAGCTCGGACATCCAGAGGGAGCTCGGAGTAGAGCCGCTGCTCCTTTGTGTCGAAAGGAGCCGGTTGAGGTGGTTCGGGCATCTGATCAGGATGCCTCCTGGGCACCTTCCTTTGGAGGTTTTCCAGGCACGTCCAACTGGGAGGAGACCCCGGGGTAGACCCAGAACTCACTGGAGGGACTACATGTCCAATCTGGCCTGGGAACGCCTTGGGATCCCCCAGGAGGAGCTGGAGGGGGTTGCTGGGAGAGGGAGGTCTGGAGTGCCCTACTTAGCTTGCTGCCACCGCGACCCCACCCCGGAGAAGTGGCTGATGATGAGATGAGAGAGATTGAAATGCTGAAACCACAGAAAAATGCTGAAGTCTCTTCTGTTGGACACACACGCCACTTGAGTCGATGGCTTTATATTGATCACATGATTTGTATATGGCACAGATCTGGAAAAGCTTTGTTTTCGCAGCTCAAAAATGTGGTTTTGTGTGGAAGGAGAATAGAGAACAAAAGATGTGTTTTCATATTCATCCATGTTGGCGTGCACGTACTCTCAAATGGCGTGTTCACAATGGCCAAAACACCCGCTAACACCTGCCTTTGGTCAGTGTAACATTGACCACCAAAGGCGGATGTTAGCAGGTTTTTTGGCCAGTGTGAAAGGGGTAAATGACTTGACAAGTCCACATGAAACCAGGTGACAGCTCTTTTTAAAGATGGTAGAAAACGTTCCTCAGATGATGAAATGAGAATGAAGTGATTTACGGTAGACTCGACAGACGCTGCGCCTGATTCAGACCTTTTCCTTCTGTAATGGATGGATCAAAGTTTGGAAATGAACAGTAGATGTTTCCTCTGTCAGACCACAGAGACGATTTGTGGTCCGTGGATCCCGGATGACGGGAAAATCTTCACACACACCATCTCCACCTCCGGCAAGATGACCCAGACCAACTGGACCGCCAAGGTCTGAAAACAACACACCTTCATCTCCTCCTCTCGCTTCCTCTTCCTCAGCTGTTTTCCCTCAGTCTGTCTCTCATGGTCCAGATTTGTGTGGTGTTGCAGGTGGTTTTGGTCCACGTGGGTGTAACGTCGCTCATCGCCCACATCCGTGTAGGACGCATGCAGGTTGCCCTGGAGGCTAAGAGTACTGTCCTACCAGCTATAGGTATACACACACACACACACACACACACACTGAGTCACATGTTAGCCCTTCTGTGTTGTGCAGTGGTTTCTGCCTCATCAGGCCAGGACTCCACAGTCTACACCATCTACAGGCCAGTTGCCACTCTTTCAGGGATAAAGAGGTGCACATCCTTGGTAGGGAGGAACACTGGTTTGAACGGGGAGTCAAAGAGGCCATCTATGTGAAGAGGGAACAACCATCCCTGAACCGAGGGGGGGGGGGCTAAGAGTACATCTGTCACCATCTTACAATGCTGTGATAACAACTATTCCCCAGTCCTCTGTGAACAGTACACATGACCACTGTAACTCTAGTTAATGGTCAAACTTATATCTGCATATGAAGCTGGTCGTTGGTTTGGGTCGTCATGCCACTGTATTGTTTGTAAGGGTGGGGTACCTGCAGTCACTGTATTGGTTATAAGGGTGGGGTACCTGCAGTCCCTGTATTGGTTATAAGGGTGGGGACACCTGCAGTCACTGTATTGGTTATAAGGGTGGGGGTACCTGCAGTCCCTGCATTGGTTATAAGGGTGGGGTACCTGCAGTCACTGTATTGTTTATAAGGGTGGGGTACCTGCAGTCACTGTATTGGTTATAAGGGTGGGGTACCTGCATTCCCTGCATTGGTTATAAGGGTGGGGACACCTGCAGTCACTGTATTGGTTATAAGGGTGGGGGTACCTGCAGTCCCTGCATTGGTTATAAGGGTGGGGCACCTGCAGTCACTGTATTTGTTATAAGGGTGGGGGTACCTGCAGTCACTGTATTGGTTATAAGGGTGGGGTACCTGCATTCCCTACATTGGTTATAAGGGTGGGGACACCTGCAGTCCCTGCATTGGTTATAAGGGTGGGGACACCTGCAGTCACTGTATTGGTTATAAGGGTGGGGTACCTGCAGTCACTGTATTGTTTATAAGGGTGGGGTACCTGCAGTCACTGTATTGGTTATAAGGGTGGGGTACCTGCATTCCCTGCATTGGTTATAAGGGTGGGGACACCTGCAGTCACTGTATTGGTTATAAGGGTGGGGGTACCTGCAGTCCCTGCATTGGTTATAAGGGTGGGGTACCTGCAGTCACTGTATTGTTTATAAGGGTGGGGTACCTGCAGTCACTGTATTGGTTATAAGGGTGGGGTACCTGCATTCCCTGCATTGGTTATAAGGGTGGGGACACCTGCAGTCACTGTATTGGTTATAAGGGTGGGGGTACCTGCAGTCCCTGCATTGGTTATAAGGGTGGGGCACCTGCAGTCACTGTATTTGTTATAAGGGTGGGGGTACCTGCAGTCACTGTATTGGTTATAAGGGTGGGGTACCTGCATTCCCTACATTGGTTATAAGGGTGGGGACACCTGCAGTCCCTGCATTGGTTATAAGGGTGGGGACACCTGCAGTCACTGTATTGGTTATAAGGGTGGGGTACCTGCAGTCACTGTATTGTTTATAAGGGTGGGGTACCTGCAGTCACTGTATTGGTTATAAGGGTGGGGTACCTGCATTCCCTGCATTGGTTATAAGGGTGGGGACACCTGCAGTCACTGTATTGGTTATAAGGGTGGGGGTACCTGCAGTCCCTGCATTGGTTATAAGGGTGGGGTACCTGCAGTCACTGTATTGTTTATAAGGGTGGGGTACCTGCAGTCACTGTATTGGTTATAAGGGTGGGGTACCTGCATTCCCTGCATTGGTTATAAGGGTGGGGACACCTGCAGTCACTGTATTGGTTATAAGGGTGGGGGTACCTGCAGTCCCTGCATTGGTTATAAGGGTGGGGCACCTGCAGTCACTGTATTGGTTATAAGGGTGGGGGTACCTGCAGTCACTGTATTGGTTATAAGGGTGGGGTACCTGCATTCCCTGCATTGGTTATAAGGGTGGGGACACCTGCAGTCCCTGCATTGGTTATAAGGGTGGGGACACCTGCAGTCCCTGCATTGGTTATAAGGGTGGGGTACCTGCAGTCCCTGTATTGGTTATAAGGGTGGGGTACCTGCATTCCCTGAATTGGTTATAAGGGTGGGGGTACCTGCAGTCACTGTATTGGTTATAAGGGTGGGGTACCTGCAGTCACTGTATTGGTTATAAGGGTGGGGGTACCTGCAGTCACTGTATTGGTTATAAGGGTGGGGGTACCTGCAGTCACTGTATTGGTTATAAGGGTGGGGGTACCTGCAGTCACTGTATTGGTTATAAGGGTGGGGGTACCTGCAGTCACTGTATTGGTTATAAGGGTGGGGACACCTGCAGTCCCTGCATTGGTTATAAGGGTGGGGTACCTGCAGTCCCTGTATTGGTTATAAGGGTGGGGTACCTGCAGTCACTGTATTGGTTATAAGGGTGGGGTACCTGCAGTCACTGTATTGGTTATAAGGGTGGGGGTACCTGCAGTCCCTGCATTGGTTATAAGGGTGGGGACACCTGCAGTCCCTGCATTGGTTATAAGGGTGGGGACACCTGCAGTCCCTGCATTGGTTATAAGGGTGGGACACCTGCAGTCAGTTTGGGGCCCTGACACACAAGGCCGCCAGTTGGCCAATGTCGGGTCGTCAGTGAGTGTCTGTGACCCTAGTTTTTGCGGTGTGTGCTGCACTGTCAGCACTAGTTGGACCCCTGTCGGCAGTTTTTTGGCCGAGTCAGCATGTTGAATGGGCGGAGCCCATCGGTGAGAGAGATCACTCTGATTGGCTGTTCAGCTTAGCTAACCAGTGCAGAACGTACATGCTAGTTGGCCGTCGGCTGGAGTCTTTGCGGTGTGTTCAAGTGCTACTTTTTGGCCCAGACGGCAGGCGACGTGAGGCGACCAACAGTCCAGTCAGCCTTCATCGCCGGTAGTCGGTTTGGCGTGTCTGGGCTCTGACGTCTGACGAGGTCACTGAGATGATGATGAACCTTATCTATCAATACACCTTGTGTCCAGATGACCTGATTCACCTTTCTGGGAACCAAGATTAGTCACCACAAGCTGTGTGTGTGTGTGTGTGTGTGTGTGTGTGTGTGTGTGTGTGTGTGTGTGTGTGTGTGTGTGTGTGTGTGTTCTGCAGTGTGTGGTGACAGTGTGTGTGAGGAAGCAGAACAGTGTTCCACATGTCCGGCAGACTGTGGAGAATGTCCTTTGACCCCAACCACCAAGCTGGCCATAGGACTTCCTGTCAGCCTCGTCTGTCTCTGTTTCATAATCGCTGCTATGGTAGACACACACACACACACACACACACACACACACACACACACACACACACACATTGTACAACTTTGGTAAAAAATAGTAGAGATGCACATCAGCCACAACACAATACACTACTGCTCTGTGTGTGTGTGTGTGTGTGTGTGTGTGTGTGTGTGTGTGTGTGTGTGTGTGTGTGTGTGTGTGTGTGTGTGTGTGTGTGTGTGTGTGTGTGTGTGTGTCAGTGGCTCAGATACCAGCAGCAAAGGCTCTTGTGGGATGAGAGCTGGATCATCGACTTCGCTCAAATTAAACAAGGTGAGGAGGAGGAGGAGGAGAGAGATGATGAAGCTGAGGAGAGGAAAGACATGGCTACAACACAGCAGAATAAATACATGATACATCATGTCAGCATCTGTCTGTCTGTCTGTCTGTCTGTCTGTCTGTCTGTCTCTTCCTCTCAGACCAGGCAGCTCGTACGACCCTCGGCAGTATTCTGAGTGTTGCCGTGGCAAACAGCGACAGTAACGCCAGCTGTGTGACGGCTGTCAGCTCCTGTACCGCCCCTCCCTCCTCCCGCAAGACCCCCTTCACTTGCACCGGCATCTAGTACACACCTCTCTCTGTCTACATGTCTGTCTGTCTGTCTGTGTGTCTGTCTCTTTGCCGGTCTCTCTCTGTGTGTGTCTGTCTGTGTGGCTGTGTGTCAGTCAGTCTATCTGTCGGTGTCTGCCAATGTGTGTGTCTGTCTCTCTCTTGTCTGTCTCTCTGTCTGTTTCGATCTGTCTGTCTGTGTGTCAGTCTGTCTGTCTGTCTGTCTGTCTGTCTGTCTGTCTGTCTGTCTGTCTGTCTGTCAGTCAGTATGCCTGTCTGTCTGTGTGTCTGTGTCTGTCTCTCTGTCTGTCTCTCTCTGTCTGTCTGTGTGTCTGTGTGTCTGTCTGTCTGTCTGTCTGTCAGTCAGTATGCCTGTCTGTCTGTGTGTCTGTGTCTGTCTCTCTGTCTGTCTCTCTCTGTCTGTCTGTGTGTCTGTGTGTCAGTCAGTCTGTCTGTCTGTGTCCACCTATGTGTGTGTCTGTCTCTCTTGTCTGTCTCTCTGTCTGTCTGTCTGTGTGTCAGTCTGTCTGTCTGTCAGTC
>NC_079230.1:2888966-2958966 GCF_029633865.1 Lampris incognitus | reverse complement strand
AAACTGCCTCCGTGGTGCTGGTCTGTGAAACATCGCTTCAGAGTCAACGGTCAAAAGCTTCAACCATCAGCAGTCTGTCTGTAATTCATCTATTCTATTGTGTCCGCTGCTAGTCTCTCATACTACTGGACCTGTCAGGCTGATAATGTTTTGTGCACGGTTATGACTGTATGATCAGGTGCCTCTCGTGGTTATGGTGATTCAGAACCTACCAGAGTCACAATGCGGCTTCTGAAAGGATCGAGGGACAGTTGACATGATCTTTGTCACACGCCAGCTCCAGGGGAAATGCCGGGAATAGCACAAGGATTTATCCATAGCGTTCATAGACCTCTCAAAGGCATTTGATATAGTCAACAGGGACCTGCTGTGGCAAGTCCTGAAGAAATTTGGATGTCCTCCCAAGTTTCTCACCAACAGTTTCACTCAGGATTGATGGCCCGAGTGGTAGTGGGGAACCACAGTTCTGAGCCCTTTGGTGTGCAGACTGGTATCAGACAAGGCTGTGTGCTAGCCCCAGTCCTGTTCAACATCTTCTTAGTCTGTGTTACAACAATGTTACGAAGGAGGATGGAGAAGCAGGCTGGAATTACCATTGACTTCAGGCTCGATGGAAACCTATTCAACATTAGGAGGTTTCAGGCAACCACAAGTTGACCTCTGAGACCATTATTGAGCTACAGTATGCCGACGATTGTGCCCTGGTAGCTCACACACCAGAAGCCCTACAGAACACTCTGTCGGCAGTTATAACTGCATACAGGAGAATGGGACTGATCATCAACACCCAAAAGACAGAGGTAATCTGTCAGTTGACTGCCGGCCTACCAAACCACCCAACAACCTTCACAGCAGAAGGGCAACAATTGGCCACTGTTCCTGCCTTCAAATATCTGGGAAGCATGCTATCTGACACCTGCACAATGGACGATGAGATTCAGCACCGCCTCAAACAAGCCTCAACATCTTTTGGCCGTCTAAGGAGAAGGGTTTTCCAAAACAGCAACCTCAGTCTCCACACCACAGTGCTTGTTTACAGAGCAGTGTGCATCTCCACACTACTCTATGGATGTGAGGCATGGACCATCTACAGCCACCATCTCAGAAGCCTGGAGGCCTTCCATGTGAGATGTCTCCACAGGATCCTCAGCATTACTTGGGAGGACGGAGTGCCACACACCAGGTGTTGGAGTGGGCAGGCCATTGCAGTGTGGAGTCTACCCTAAACCACCATCAACTCAGGTGGCTTGACCTTGCCCTTCGCATGCCCAGCCAACGACTCACACGTAAATTCCTCTACAGCCAACTAGACCTTGGTCATCGCGCTGCTGGTGGGCAGAAGAAGCGATTCAAAGACCAAATGAAGACCACACTGAAAAGATACCAGATCACCCCCTCTTCTCTGGAAGAACTTGCTTCCTGCCGCACAACCTGCTGCTCTCACGTCTCACAGGGAGTGAAGTACATGGAAAACCAACGCACACAACACCGTGTAGCAAAACATGTGAAGAGGCATGCTCGCAAAGCTGCCCCTGCCCCCCCCCCCAGCACCACTTTTACATGCCTGGTCTGCAACTGCAACTGTGCATCCAGGATCAGACTGTTCAGCCACTGAAGGACTCAGAAATAGGAGAAGATGGTTACCATCGGATATGATGGACAACCAGCAAGTGTGTCTGCTGCTAATCTCTCCCACTACTGGACCTGTCAAGCTGGTAATGTTTTGTGCACAGGGATGACTGTGTTATCAGGTACCTCTCGTGGTTATGGTGATTTAAAACCTTGTTTACACCTCAGTTGAGTGCGACCTCCTCCGCTGGTTTGTCACTTAAGTTGGAGCACCGCAGAAGGTTGGATATGCCTGGTGGAGATCTGTACTCTACTGCTTTTGGTCTGTTCTGGTCTCAGGTGGAGGAGTCCAACCTGGAGTGTGCCTGGTGTCCTCCTCTTCCTGAACTGATCTCCAGCAAAGCTGAGAACAGCTGTCCCTGTCCTGCAGACTATGTAGAGGTACACTGACTGTGTGCATGTCTGACTGACTTTGTAAGTGTAATGAACGTTACCAACAGTATAAATACAGGACATTATGACGTTATACAAACATTTTTCTCTTCTGTTTTTTGTCCTCCGTGTGTTTCTGCAGCTGATCCGGCGTTGTCGCTCCCATAACCCCACCCACAGACCCACGTTTGAACAAATCAGGAAGTTTGTTCACAGGATCAACCCCAACAAAGTCAGCCCGGTGGACATGATGATGAACCTCGTAAGGAAACACAACACAACGCACACAAAACAACACAACGCACCAAGACATGACACCACATTTGGGTTAGACGCGTGACACAAATCTGTGTTTGGCTGTCAGATGGAGAAGTACAGCAGACATCTGGAGGTGTTGGTGACAGAGAGAACTCAGGATCTGATGCACGAGAAACAGAAAACTGACCGACTGCTATACAGTAAGACACACACACACACACACACACACACACTGATACAAATCTTCCCCCCTGGAACATGCTGCTGTTCAGTAATATACAGTAATATAAGCGTGGCGGTCTATTCCGCTGCCTACCAACACAGGGATCGCTGGTTCAAATCCCCATGTTACCTCTGGCTTGGTTGGGCAACCCTACAGACACAATTGGCCGTGTCTGCAGGTGGGAAACCAGATGTGGGTATGTGTCATGGTCCCTGCGCTAGCGCCTCCTCTGGATGGTCAGGGCGCCTGTTCAGGGGGGAGGGGCAACTGGGGGGAATAGTGTGATCCTCCCACGCACTACGTCCCCCTGGTGAAACTCCTCACTGTCAGGTGAAAAGAAGTGGCTGGCGACTCCACATGTATTGGAGGAGGCATGTGGTAGTCTGCAGCCCTCCCCGGATCAGCAGGGGGGGGGGGGGGGCAGAGACCCGGACGGCTCAGAAGAGTGGGGTAATTAGCCGGATACAACTGGGGAGAAAAAAAATTGGTTTCTGTCACATCCAGACTGTCGTCAGTGGACGGGTCGGGTTTTGACATCCCTGTCAAGCCCAACTTGGGCTGGCATGGTCTAAGATGGCCGCCCTGCAGTGCATTAAGGGATGTGCTGGTTGTTACATGTGTTTTTTTGTTTTACAGGTATGCTGCCCAGACAGGTCGCTGATGACCTGCGACAAGGGAAGCCATCCCAAGCCCAGAGCTACGTTAGTGCTACGGTCTTCTTTAGGTCCGCCTGTCCATCTCTGTTTACCTGTTGGTCTGTGTGTTTACCTGTCTGGTGACCTGTTTACCTGCCTGTCTGTCTCTGTTTACCTGTCGGTCTGTGTGTTTACCTGTCTGGTGACCTGTTTACCTGCCTGTCTGTCTCTGTTTACCTGTTGGTCTGTGTGTTTACCTGTCTGATGATCTGTTTACCTGCCTGTCTGTCTCTGTTTACCTGTCGGTCTGTGTGTTTACCTGTCTGGTGACCTGTTTACCTGTCTGGTGACCTGTTTACCTGTCTGGTGATCTGTTTACCTGCCTGTCTGTCTCTGTTTACCTGTCGGTCTGTGTGTTTACCTGTCTGGTGATCTGTTTACCTGCCTGTCTATCTCTGTTTACCTGTCGGTCTGTGTGTTTACCTGTCTGGTGATCTGTTTACCTGCCTGTCTGTCTCTGTTTACCTGTCGGTCTGTGTGTTTACCTGTCTGGTGACCTGTTTACCTGTCTGGTGACCTGTTTACCTGTCTGGTGATCTGTTTACCTGTCTGGTGATCTGTTTACCTGCCTGTCTATCTCTGTTTACCTGTCGGTCTGTGTGTTTACCTGTCTGGTGACCTGTTTACCTGCCTGTCTATCTCTGTTTACCTGTCGGTCTGTGTGTTTACCTGTCTGGTGATCTGTTTACCTGCCTGTCTGTCTCTGTTTACCTGTCTGGTGATCTGTTTACCTGCCTGTCTATCTCTGTTTATCTGTCGGTCTGTGTTTACCTGTCTGGTGATCTGTTTACCTGCCTGTCTATCTCTGTTTACCTGTCTGGTGATCTGTTTACCTGCCTGTCTGTCTCTGTTTACCTGTCTGGTGATCTGTTTACCTGCCTGTCTGTCTCTGTTTACCTGTCGGTCTGTGTGTTTACCTGTCTGGTGATCTGTTTACCTGCCTGTCTGTCTCTGTTTACCTGTCGGTCTGTGTGTTTACCTGTCTGGTGATCTGTTTACCTGCCTGTCTATCTCTGTTTACCTGTCGGTCTGTGTGTTTACCTGTCTGGTGATCTGTTTACCTGCCTGTCTATCTCTGTTTACCTGTCGGTCTGTGTGTTTACCTGTCTGGTGATCTGTTTACCTGCCTGTCTGTCTCTGTTTACCTGTTGGTCTGTGTGTTTACCTGTCTGGTGATCTGTTTACCTGCCTGTCTATCTCTGTTTACCTGTCTGGTGATCTGTTTACCTGCCTGTCTGTCTCTGTTTACCTGTCTGGTGATCTATTTACCTGCCTGTCTGTCTCTGTTTACCTGTTGGTCTGTGTGTTTACCTGTCTGGTGATCTGTTTACCTGCCTGTCTGTCTCTGTTTACCTGTTGGTCTGTGTGTTTACCTGTCTGGTGATCTGTTTACCTGCCTGTCTATCTCTGTTTACCTGTCTGGTGATCTGTTTACCTGCCTGTCTGTCTCTGTTTACCTGTCTGGTGATCTGTTTACCTGCCTGTCTGTCTCTGTTTACCTGTCTGGTGATGTTTACCTGCCTGTCTATCTCTGTTTACCTGTCGGTCTGTGTGTTTACCTGTCTGATGATCTGTTTACCTGCCTGTCTGTCTCTGTTTACCTGTCGGTCTGTCTGTCTGTCTGTCTGTCTGCAGTGACATCGTGGGGTTCACCCAGTTGTCCAGTAGCAGCACTCCGTACCAGGTGGTCGACCTCCTCAACAGGCTGTACACCACCTTTGACGACATCATCGACAACTATGACGTCTACAAGGTGGAGACCATTGGAGATGCTTGTGAGGAACGAACACACACACACGAAAACATATGTAACACACTCCTTGTTAGTTGCTTCAAAATCTCATGTGTACATTATGTGAGGAATGTTCTGGAGAAACACAGACAGTTTCCTCTTCAGTGTAAGTCAGATATAAAACCGTTGGTTGGACTGTATTGTTTATAAGGGTGGGGTACCTGCAGCCACTGTATTGATTATAAGGGTGGGGTACCTGCAGTCACTGTATTGTTTATAAGGGCGGGGTACCTGCAGTCACTGTATTGTTTATAAGGGTGGGGTACCTGCAGTCACTGTATTGGTTATAAGGGTGGGGACACCTGCAGTCACTGTATTGGTTATAAGGGTGGGGACACCTGCAGTCACTGTATTGGTTATAAGGGTGGGGTACCTGCAGTCACTGTATTGTTTATAAGGGTGGGTACCTGCAGTCACTGTATTGTTTATAAGGGTGGGGTACCTGCAGTCACTGTATTGTTTATAAGGGTGGGGTACCTGCAGTCACTGTATTGGTTATAAGGGTGGGGTACCTGCAGTCACTGTATTGGTTATAAGGGTGGGGTACCTGCAGTCACTGTATTGATTATAAGGGTGGGTACCTGCAGCCACTGTATTGTTTATAAGGGTGGGGTACCTGCAGTCACTCTATTGTTTATAAGGGTGGGGTACCTGCAGTCACTGTATTGTTTATAAGGGTGGGGTACCTGCAGTCACTGTATTGGTTATAAGGGTGGGGTACCTGCAGTCACTGTATTGGTTATAAGGGTGGGGACACCTGCAGTCACTGTATTGGTTATAAGGGTGGGGTACCTGCAGTCAGGTGAGACTGAAGACTTGGTGATGATGAAACGTTTCTGTCAGTACATGTTGTGTCCAGATGAACTGGTTCAACCTTCTTTGACGAAGTAGGTTACATTTTAATAGATTATTGTAGTGACCAGGGAGGCGGTCGCTCTGATTGTCGGCGGTTCTGCGCTGGGGCAGCGCAATGGCTGATGGGGCAGTTACAGTTAAAATTGTGTTGTAATGATGTTGTGTTCATGTTGTGGTTAATGTGTGTTGTTTGTTTGGGGTTTGACTCAGACTAAGTAGAAGACCGTTTTCTGACTGACTGACTGACTGACTGTAGGACCGTGACTCAGACTGGTGTCAACAGTTTTGACATGGGGGGGGGGGGCATCGTTGTGCATTGTCAGTTCTGGTCCGTTCTAGCCAGTGTGAATAAAGGATGAGGTGACTTTAGATCTGGTTTACTCATCTGTCTGTTGTTACAACAGCTTGAATATGGTAAGTAGTCATGACACATGATTATTCATTGTAGCGAATTCAGGGGGGCAGCCGGGAACCACCGCAGCTGGGATGCGAACCCAGGTCTCCCGCACCATGGGCGACTACATTAACCAGTTGACTAAAGGGTCTGACCTGTTAGCCAAGGCCCAGCGAGTCTACCTATCCGTGGTCATGACACTACCCCCCTCCCTCTAGAAGCATGTCCCCGCGCTTCAGCATACCAGCTCTCTCACGCCTCTTGGCGCATGTTCTTCCGATGGCCTCACGGTCTCACCATCCCACTTCTGACACCAATGTAGCAGATTCAGGGGTGGTCCGGGTTCGCAGCCTGGCTGCGGCGGCTTCCGGCTGCCCCCGAATTCGCTAGAATGTGTAATAATAGCACATTGAAACGACCTGCTGTATTTCAAGAGCATCATCTAACAGCCATGGTGTGGATATCTGCTGCATCTCTGGCAGCTGGATCTGACTGGGTCTGTCCACAGTCCAGTCAAATAAACACATTTTTAACATTTCCAGGTCCATCTTGACCTGAATCATTTGAACATGTCCAGGTCCATCTTGACCTGAATCATTTGAACATGTCCAGGTCCATCTTGACCTGAATCATTTGAACATGTCCAGGTCCATCTTGACTTGAATCATGTTAACATGTCCAGGTCCATCTTGACTTGAATCATTTTAACATGTCCAGGTCCATCTTGACTTGAATCATTTGAACATGTCCAGGTGCATCTTGACTTGAATCATTTTAACATGTCCAGGTGCATCTTGACTTGAATCATTTTGACATGTCCAGGTGCATCTTGACTTGAATCATTTTAACATGTCCAGGTGCATCTTGACTTGAATCATTTTAACAGGTCCAGGTGCATCTTGACTTGAATCATTTTAACATGTCCAGGTCCATCTTGACTTGAATCATTTCAACACGTCCAGGTCCATCTTGACTTGAATCATTTTAACATGTCCAGGTCCATCTTGACTTGAATCATTTGAACAGGTCCATCTTGACTTGAATCATGTTAACATGTCCAGGTCCATCTTGACTTGAATCATTTTAACATGTCCAGGTCCATCTTGACTTGAATCATTTGAACAGGTCCATCTTGACTTGAATCATTTTGACATGTCCAGGTCCGTCTTGACTTGAATCATGTTAACATGTCCAGGTCCATCTTGACTTGAATCATTTGAACAGGTCCATCTTGACTTGAATCATGTTAACATGTCCTGGTCCATCTTGACTTGAATCATTTTAACATGTCCAGGTCCATCTTGACTTGAATCATTTGAACAGGTCCATCTTGACTTGAATCATTTTGACATGTCCAGGTCCGTCTTGACTTGAATCATGTTAACATGTCCAGGTCCATCTTGACTTGAATCATTTTGACATGTCCAGGTCCATCTTGACTTGAATCATTTTAACATGTCCAGGTCCATCTTGACTTGAATCATTTTCATCTCTCGTGTTTCATCTAACAAACAAAATAAACAGTTGTAGAATCAGAAACGTGATCCTGGTAGAACCACTGTGGGTGGAAGGGTCAGAAGGGATGCTTGTGAAACATTCAGTTGTGCTAAGCTAGTTGTGCTAATGACCTTTAAACTGTTCATGGAAGTTTCAAAGTGTAACATCCTTCACCTCAACAGATATTCATCTGTTGTCACTGAAAAGCAAAGAGTTGGTAGTGATACTTTCTCCATCTCTGTGTATTTCCACATCAAGACAAGATGTGTGTGTGTGTGTGTGTGTGTGTGTGTGTGTGTAGACATGGTTGTGTCAGGTGTACCCAGGGAGAATGGGATCCTTCATGCCTCAGAGATCTCTAGCATGGCTCTGGACCTGGTTGGAGTGTGTTGCTCCTTCAGAATACCACACAAACCCAACACACAACTCCAGATACGAGCCGGAATACACTCAGGTATACACACACACACACACACACACACACACACACACATGCCTCTATAGGTAATGTCAAGTATATATTACACACTAGCAGACTTTCCAAATCCTGATCATTGCAGTCAGTTCTCCTCCCAGGTCTCCGTGGTGACGGTGGTCACCACCTGGATACTGCTTGGCATCCTCCTCATCACATTTTCTTTTTATATATCTTTGTATAGCTTTTTACATAGTGATGGTGGTCATGTGGCTCGGGTCCTGGGCTGTTCCGGTGGCATCTGGACACTGCTTGGCATCCTCCTCATCATATTCTTCATATATTTTATAATTCATTATAATTGTGTTATCGTCTTTCAGTGTTATGGTGTATTGTGTAAATTGTGTAAACACAACATCATGTCATGTTGTGCGTCTTGGGACAGAGACCCTCCTCTGGTGATCTCCCTGGGCTTTCTCCCTGTTAAAGGTTTTTAGGGAGTTGTTCCTTAACCCAGGTGAGGGTCTAAGGACAGGATGTTGTGTTGCTGTAGAGCCCCTGAGGCACATGTGTAATGTGTGATACTGGGCTACACAAATAAAACTGACTTGATTTGACCATGCTGAAAATGGCGGTACATGTGGGGGTAGATGTTTTGTTTTTCAGTTGTCCAGACGCTCACATGAGGTGACTTGGTAAAGACACTGTCACACTTGATCATACGGACCATCAGTCGCTCTCAGAACCTTTTCATTTTAAACCCACAAGAGGTAATTCAACTTTGGACATCTACTGCTATTAAAAACCAAGGACGAAGAAAAAGACTTGTGGCAAAACAAAATGAAGGTTAACTGTCACACACAACTTGACTGGCTATTGTGTGCAGACCAAAAAAAAATAAAATAAAATTTAACAGTATACGCACAAAGATATATATATATATATATATATATATATATATATATATATATATATATATATATATATATATATCTGTGATGGACTGGCGGCCTGTCCAGGGTGTCTCCCTGCCTGCCACCCAGTGACTGCTGGGGTGGGCTCCAGCATCCTGCGACCCCGATAGGGATAAGTGGCTTGAATAATGGATGGATGGAGGTATATATATATATATATATATATATATATATATATATATATATATGTGTGTGTGTGTGTGTGTGTGTGTGTATTTTTTTATATATAAAATATATACATACATATACACATGCACACACACACACACACACATATACACTCACTGGCCACTTTATTAGGTACACCTTGCTAGTACCGGGTTGGACCCCCTTTTGCCTTCAGAACTGCCTTAATCCTTCGTGGCATAGATTCAACAAGGTACTGGAAACATTCCTCAGAGGGTTTGGTCCATATTGACATGATAGCATCACACAGTTGCTGCAGATTTGTCGGCTGCACATCCATGATGCGAATCTCCCGGTCCACCACATCCCAAAGGTGCTCTATTGGATTGAGATTTGGTGACTGTGGAGGCCATTTGAGTACAGTGAACTCATTGTCATGTTCAAGAAACCAGTCTGAGATGATTCGAGCTTTATGACATGGCGCGTTATCCTGCTGGAAGTAGCCATCAGAAGATGGGAACACTGTGGTCATAAAGGGATGGACATGGTCAGCAACAATACTCAGGTAGGCTGTGGCGTTGACACGATGCTCAATTGGTACTAAGGGGCCCAAAGTGTGCCAAGAAAATATCCCCCACACCATTACACCACCACCAGCAGCCTGAACCGTTGATACAAGGCAGGATGGATCCATGCTTTCATGTTGTTGACGCCAAATTCTGACCCTACCATCCGAATGTCGCAGCAGAAATCGAGACTCATCAGACCAGGCAACGTTTTTCCAATCTTCTATTGTCCAATTTTGGTGAGCCTGTGCGAATTGTAGCCTCAGTTTCCTGTTCCTAGCTGACAGGAGTGGCCCCCGGTGTGGTCTTCTGCTGCTGTAGCCCATCTGCCTCAAGGTTCGACGTGTTGTGCGTTCACAGATGCTCTTCTGCATACCTCGGTTGTAATGAGTGGTTATTTGAGTTACTGTTGCCTTTCTATCAGCTCGAACCAGTCTGGCCATTCCCCTCTGACCTCTGGCATCAACAAGGCATTTTCGCCCACAGAACTGCCGCTCACTGGATATTTTCTCTTTTTCGGACCATTCTCTGTAAACCCTAGAGATGGTTGTGCGTGAAAATCCCAGTAGATCAGCAGTTTCTGAAATACTCAGACCAGCCCGTCTGGCACCAACAACCATGCCACGTTCAAAGTCACTTAAATCACCTTTCTTCCCCATTCTGATGCTCGGTTTGAACTGCAGCAGATCGTCTTGACCACGTCTACATGCCTAAATGCATTGAGTTGCTGCCATGTGATTGGCTGATTAGAAATTTGCGTTAACGAGCAGTTGGACAGGTGTGCCTAATAAAGTGGCCGGTGAGTGTATATATATAACTTTGTTAAAAGAAACACTCAACGGTAGGGAAAGTGCTTAACAAATGAGGAGCAAAATAATCCAGTGAGTCAACCTGATGTTTGCTTATGGCATGAAACAGGCTTGTACTGTCTCATAAAGAATTTCAAAAGTTATATATAAGATTTATAAAAAGAAAATGTGATGAGGAGGATGCCAAGAGCATCCAGGTGGCGATCACCGTCACCACAGACACCTGGGAGGAGGACTGACTGCAATGATCAGGAGCTGATTAGCAGCTGATGAGTGCGAGACGTACGAAACAGGCCTGTACTGCAATGTATTAAAATCTTTTTCCCTGTGTCCGTGTTGATATTCCGCTCCTCATTAGTTGAGCACTCACAACACCATTGACGGTTTCGGGAAAAAAAACACTATATATATATATATATATATATATATATATATATTTAATCCAGTGAGTCAAGTAAATTCTTTATGAGACAGTAGAAGCCTGTTTCATGCCATTAGCATCATCAGGTTGACTCACTGGATTGTTTTGCTCCTTATTTGTTGAGCACCCCTACCGTTGAGTGTTTCTTTTAACAAAGTTATATATATATATATATATATATATATATATATATATATATATATATATATATATGTGTGTGTGTGTGTGTGTGTGTGTGTGTGTATGTATATATTATATATATATATATACCTCCATCCATCCATTATTCAAGCCGCTTATCCCTATCGGGGTCGCAGGATGCTGGAGCCCACCCCAGCAGTCACTGGGTGGCAGGCAGGGAGACACCCTGGACAGGCCGCCAGTCCATCACACACATATATATATATATATTAGTGTCACAATGCGGCTGTGATATATATAGTATATATGAGCAGCTGATGAGTGCGAGACACATGAAACAGGTCTGTACTGCAATGCATTAAAATCTTTTTTCCTGTATCTGTGTTGATATTCCACTCCTCATTAGTTGAGCACTCACAACACCATCGACGGTTTCGGAAAAAAATGCTATAAATATATACTATTTATTTATTTATTTATTTATTAAAATTATGTTATTGCTGCTTCTCTGCCACCTCAACTCTCATTGGCTATTGTGGGTTGCTGTTCCCCATCACACTTCAGGATTTCCAGTCATAAATTCACAATTTTTAACATTATCAGGTTGGCCCATCTAGCTTGCGAGTAACATGAGAGGCTAAAGGTTGAAACTTAAATACATCACGGTTCTGAGCTGTCTTAAATCATGACTGCCCCCCTTTAAGAGAAGCACATGGGTGCCTAGAATCAGGCCGGTTATCTTGAGCCCAGTATCACATGTCATTCATAGAACTTTACAAGGGTTGTTTTGTTTTTCAGTTTGCGATTTCTCTCTGTCTCTCTGTTTGTAGGTCCGGTGGTGGCAGGGGTAGTTGGGACGAAGATGCCCCGTTATTGTCTGTTTGGAGATACAGTCAACACCGCCTCCAGGATGGAGTCTACCAGCCAGGGTATGACTGTGCTAGAGAGATGGAAGCGCTTCATAGCACTTCATTGAATGTCTATCTGAGAGACATTAGATACTAATGCTAGGGAAGAGAAATAGGCTAAGTAGGACACTGTACCATGGCCGGGACAGAAAGGCTGAATCCAAATGTTTGGACTTTTCTGGACTTTCCTGCACTTCCAGACTGGTAAACGTAACAGGTGTGTTCCCTCAAGTCTGAAACGTCTCAATTCTACAATTTGCCAGGTCCACAAGGGGGCTCATGCAGACTTCCGAGAGTCCATGGCAGACTTTGTGAGTGGGATTACCCAAAGTTCACAGCAATTAAGATTTGATGATGTAAAGGACGTCAAGGAAGCAATATCAAAAAATTAAGAAAAAATAATAAAAGCATGGTGTTGCAGAAAAATAACCAAATAAGGTCCTTCTTTACACAATTCCTCTATACTCAATTCAAATATCTTAAAAATGTAGATTTCTTTAAAGAGATTGATTTATCTATTTTTGAGCTCGGTGTTTGTCATATCCAAGACAACGGGATACATCTGAAGTCCCATCTCATCAGTCTATTTCAAACCCTAACAGCCCTGCAGATTTGATGTGATGATGTGGAGTACTTCAGTTAACATTGTATGTAATGCTGAAGTTCGCGACGGCCGACTCAACTAGTCTGGAGGGTTGACATATGGATTCAGCCAAAGATGCAACAGGCCTGAATAGATATGAGGGCAGGCTGAGTGTCACAATGCGGCTAATCTGATAAGAACAGGACAAGCTAACGCTAATACTAATGCTAGCGAGGTATCTTTGCAGCCTTGAAGATCCAATGCAGTTCCAGTACGTTTTACCTGCTGGAGGAGATTGGAGGCTACGTGTTGGAGTGCAGAGGAATGCTGCAAGTTAAGGTGAGTCGCCTGTGACTGATTTAAACCTTTATTTAAACCTTGTTTCTCAGAGGACGCTCAACTCAATACCAGGCTGTGTTCACATTCACCCAGTTCAACACATCCACACCTGGGAGATGACCAGTACAACCATCACTTATTTTACTGTCCCTCTCTTTCTCTGTCTGTCTCCTTCTCTTTCTCTCTCTCTCTCTCTCTCTCAGGGTAAAGGGGACATGGTGACCTATTGGTTGAAAGGGAAGCAGGCGGTCCTGAACACTAGAGAACTCAGCCCCAACAGCAGCAAGACAACCAAACAAGTAAACATGGAGGTAGAGGGAGAGACAGAGAGAGAGCTGTATGCCTCCATGCCTGGCTTTCTGAACCACAATCTTCTCTTGGATCCAGTTTGATCCAGAATTTTCTAAGCCAACACAAAGTACCGCTTACTTTCCATACTCTCCATCAGTGTGATTTTTCTCTTGTCATGTTAAAGATGTTGGGATGATGTCTTTAACATGACAGTTCTCTGAATCTCCTGATATCTGTGTCTGAATCTCTTTTTCCTGCTCTGTCGCTCCATCTTCTGACATCACTTCCTATTTGCTGGGGATGGATTTCATCCAGATGATGCAGAATTCCCATTGCAGTTCCAATCTGACCACGCCTTGTTTGACTAATCTGGTATTAATGTCACCAGTCCAGGGGCCTCATCTATAAAATGTATACTTGCATAGGATCTACACTAAAAACTTATGTAGGCACAAAACAGGAAAACTACATTCGTTCAAAAAGATTTATTCAAGATTCAAGATTCCTTTCATTTGGCGCAAGGGAACTTTGTCTTGGACATAAAGGCTGCCACATAAAAGTACATACAATATAGTGAAGTAACAGACAAAGTGTGTAGCACAGACAAGTGCAGACATAAAGTGCATTCAAATACATGCAACACAGTTCCTCATTTCACACCTTCCTTATTTCCTGCATTTTTGGGATTCACTGACAGAGGGATGAAAGAGTTTTTATACTTGTTCATGTATCGTTTCCTGGATTTAATTGGAACCCTGTAGCGTCTACCTGATGGGAGCAGTTCGTATTCTGAATACAGGGCATGAGAGGGGTCAGCGATAATTTTTCTAGCCTGTTTAGCTATTGTCTTCTCAAAGACCATTTGGAGGCAGGGATGCTCCCTCACCCCATCACTTTTATTGCTGAGTGGACCAGTCTGTTTATTTTTTATTTAAGTGATATGTTACCAAACCAAACTGAAAATCTGTAATTTAATATACTCTCTATCAAAGCATGATAAAATTAGATCATTACCCGCTGTCCAACGCCAAACACCCCGCGTTTGCACAAAAATTATAACAATAATAATGATAATAAAACTTTTATTTCCATAGCACTTTTCTTAAACAATGGTACAAAGTGCGTTACAAAAGAAATAAAATGAGAAAAGGCAAAAATAAGAATAAGACCAAAGGACATGAGCACAAAGGAGGTAACAACAACAAAAGAACAATACCAAATAAATAGGAATAAAAATAAAAACAGTATAAATAAATTAAAACAATTATCAAACATTTGTAAAAGCTTTCACAAAGAGAAAAGTTTTTTTTTAAGGCGAGATCTGAAAGAAGCTAGAGACTTGGTTTGTCTTAGTTGAATAGGAAGAGAGTTCCATAGTGTGGGGGCTCTAACAGCAAAAGCCCGATCACCCTTTGTGATAAACCAAGACCTGAGAATAACCAGCAGGGCTCCATCTGTGGATCTTAATGGTCGAGAGTGTGTATACCAGGTCAATAAATCAGAAATCTATGTATGTAGGAGCAAGACTATTTAAGGCCTTAAAAGCAAGCAATAAAATTATAAAATCAATTGGAAATAGGGAGCCAGTGTAGGGAAGCAAGCACATGAGTGATATGGTCATGCCTCTATATGGTCATGCCTCTTTGTCTTTGTCCCAGTAATGAGCCAAGCAGCAGCATTTTGTACTAACTGCGGACGGTGGAGGGGAGCCCTTTGCTGATACCCGAGTAAAGTGCATTGCAATAGTCAAGCCAAGAATAGATAAAAGCATGTACAACTTTTTGCAGAATGACAATTGATAAAAATTAGCTAATTTTAGAGATTAGCTTGAGCTGGAGAAAGCATGACTGAACAACATGTTTGATTTGATTTTCAAAACTGAGGCTAGCATCAAATATTACCCCAGGATTCCTAGCAGCCAGCTTAAGACTACCTGATGGAATTTGGGGGACTGAACAGAATGACCTCAGACTAATCATCATTGAACTTAAGAAAATGTTGGGACATCCAGGATTTAATGTCAGAGAGGTAAATTGTGAGCTTTGTTAGGTTGCTAGGATCTGTGGGTCTTAGTGGCATGTATAACTGAGTGTTTATCTGCGTAAAAATGGTAAAACACATCATGATTTTGAATAACCTGGCAAAGAGGCAGTATGTATATAGAAAACAGAAGGGGGCCAGAACTGAGCCCTGAGGGACTTCGTAACTCAACTGAGCCATCAAGGAAGTAGAGTTACCCAGAACAACAGAAAACGTTCTTTTGGAGAGGGGTGAGCATAATAAAGTAAGAGCTGAGCCCTTGATGCCTACTCAAGTCTCCAAGCGAAGTAGAGTCACTGCTGGATCCTCATACATACAGAATTCATATGGACAGGGATGGCTGGTATAAATGGCCTAACAGGGCTACGACCTCCCTATCTTTTACAATAAAGATGAGAAAATTATTGTTAAAAAATCTTACAACAGTGTTTTACATTTTGGTGGAACCTAGAGCAGCAACAGCAACAAACAGTTGCAAGAAAAACACAGAACATATCTAAATGGGCTTATTTTAACAGCCCAAATGCAGTAGCACCAGCTTCCACTCATCTTCCTAGTAAGTGTGTGATGGGTGTGGTAGCATGTCCCCTTGATTTGCTGATCATTTGGGCTAAATTCATTCAGTCCTCAGGCCGCTGACTTTTGACCAATGACGTACGGAGTAACGATGCATACAGTGAGGTACTACTTGTGCAAAAGTAGGGAGGGGAAGGTGAGCGCAGCCGTTAGCATAAATGAGGTGGATTATTTACTTTATCATCCATTTTCTTTGATGTCTCTGGAGCAAAAAATGGAAGTGAAGAGACTGGGGACACATTGTTCAAACCATGTTCAAATAACACAAAAGCACAAATGATGACATCGTAAGTTTGTGTTACTTGGTTTCAATGAAAGGACTGGCTAACAGCAAGTGTAGCTAAGAATTCACTTTTCTGTTTCCCATTATTGCTTTTTGAAGGAGACGCGGAGTTTATTGGCATCAGGCCATTCTTGTGGATACTTTTCTAGTGTTGTTGTAGAGCACTTGCTATGACTAGGTATATAGTGTCATTGCTGTAATTTGGTATCTGGGATGTGATGCTGCTGTTAAGTTCCCTAAAACTGTCGATCCTAAAAGCCTCAAGAACCATTTAAATGACAGGATTAGAATATCTCAAAGTTATTGTAGCTCTTCCCTTCAACTAGTAAATTTCAATCGAAACTGGCTTTGCGGCCACGACCACATATTGTAGCAGCAAATGAAACTGGGCGGAGACAGTACGTTGCAGTGCATTTCAAAACTGAAGAGAGAGAAGATTAAAAAAAACAAAAACAAGATGTGTCTAATGATCAAAAGTGGAGCGTCAGAGAGAGAGAGAGTGAGCGGCTGTGGTGAGGTGACAATGAAGAGAGACGAGGATGCGATGACTTACATCCCAACTAATCCAAAATCTTCAGTCACGAAGTAAACGACCAAACACGTAATTAGTCCAGGTATAGCTATCAATCATCATTCACCACACATACACACATAATATGACGTTATGCAGAGGAGATGTGAGAATCTAACTGTTTGGGGATATTGTGCTACCTCCATTCTACCACACTGAGGTGAAAAAAATCAAACGAGTTTGATTGATCATCATCATCATCAGTTCTGTAACCCATGGAGGTGGTAGGAGCACAGCTGATGCCTCAACAGGTTGAGTCATCATTGTGTTTCAGTAGGGGGAGTACCTGGTGGCCCCTATCTCCTCTCCAGGTATGGATGGCCGTTGGTTCACAGAGTAACTCATCCACCCTTTGACAGGTTTTGTTTCTAGTCCTGCTGGGTGTCCACACACCCTCCTCACAACAACCCAAGGGTTGAAATAGGGGTGCCGGTTTAGTCGCCGACGACCCGACTGTTGCAGGTTAACGTCGTACCCAGGATGAGTTTGATTGGGAATAGTAATATCTAAATGAGACTGCAGTGTATATAGTGTGGTTGTCAGCTTGGCTGAGGAAAACTGGTGATTGCGTTGGCTGGCTGTGTGTGCTGCATTATGAGCAGGGCTTCTTTGACTCAGCATGGGTAGTATCATTTCAATATCAATGGATGAGAACAAGGGTAAACACCGACCTTGATCAAAATGGAAAAAAAAACCACGGGAAATATTGTTTTGACAGGCTAACTTATTGACATATGCTATCGATGTTAGCATCATTCTGTCAAACTTGTAAACTGATAAGTTGACATTCAGCATGTTGTGTGTTAGAACTTGTAAAGTAATATCATTTTATTTTAGAAATTGTTATGGTCTTGCATTTTATTTTCAATTGAAATGTCCAAAATTACAGAGATTAATGGTCCCATGAAATGAAAAATGTATTTTTTCACTGTTGTTACCACTTTTACCTGCACTTAATGTACATCAAGCACTACGTTCTAGAAATTCCTGAAAAAGTATTTCACTTTATTGAAATGAGTGAAAGATCTTGGATGACCCTGCATTATGTGTTCCCAGTGGGGGAGGGGTGACCAAAGACGCATTTCTCCTTCCAAGGCCAACATTTAACACACACACACACACACACACACACACACACACACACACACAAAACCTGCCTCACCATCCCACAACCTTCCATTAATCACTGTGTCTTTATACGGTCTGCGGTTGCTTGGAGCAGGGGGACCATAGGGACTGCAGGTTGATGGTGGAGAGGACCACCAGCACTGTTGAGATGATGATGAGGGTGGACACATAGCTAGCGTGGGACCTAAGGGGGGTGTCGGGAGCCTCTTCCAGTATCATGTTGGTCAGGTTCAACATGTAACCCAATGTCCAGCCAACTTCAGTTGTTTTTATCTCCCTGACAAATTTAAAGGATGGGTAACTCTGGGGGGAAGTGGCATCCCTTGGTCAGCAGGGTGAGGATGTATGTTCCAGAGAAACAGTACTCAGCCAGATACTTCACCTTTATGCTTGGATGCTGCTGCAGTATCTGTAGCCAAGGGGTAGAGCAGTAGCTTGCAAGTTTCTCCTTGATGGTGTCGAGTGGAATTGAGATATCAGTGAGGGTGAGGAAGTTCATCACAAAGTAGTAAGCAGAGAAGGCTCCAAAAGGCCCCTGCAAATGCGGCTGAAAGAAGCCATTGAAGGAGCACTGGCTGTAACTGCAGTGGGTGAAATTGAAGACACTTCTGATAACTTGTTGGCACTCTGAGAAGTTTTCTTTCCCGCTAGGCATGAAGGTTGCAGGAGCTGACAGGGGTTTCCTGTCTGACACACAAGGGCTGTCGTAGAGAACAGAGTAATTTTTTGAGTCGCTGAAGCCAGGGTGGAAACAAGGATCAGACAAGATCATTGGACCTGACTTAGTCAGCTGTGCCAGTACCAGTTGGAGCACTTGGTCTTTACCGTAACACAGGAAGCTGTGAGTGTACAGGTTGTAGTCATTGCCGTAAAGTCGTAAGGACACTGAGTTCTTTGGTGACTCAGAGCCATCCTGGTGGTCGGGTACAAAGCTGATCTGAGTGGAGGCCCACCTAGATTGAGGGCACCTGTGGTACGCAAGCCCTGTTTGAGGCAGTCATTCAAGTAGTTGACAGTGACTCAACCAAAGGCACCCTCCTCCTGGCCACTGAGGATCCGAGCTCCCTGGTAGGAGAAGGGGAACTTTTGCAAGGCTGCTACCATGGCCTCCATGACCTTGTCAGACGCAGAGCCGTTTGCCATATTGAGAAGTCTCATGCCGACCATGACTGTGGTTAAAAACAATATACACACTCGGCTGCATCTACATCACCCCTGCAGATTACCCACAAACCCCCTCCTTAAAGGGGCAAGGCTCAGCTTGCAGCAGAAGCCACAGTGATGAAATGCCATTTTAAAAAGAAAATTAAAAGGTAAATTAAAATAAGATGAGAGATGAACTATCAGAATGAGGTTTGTATATGAATGAGAGGGGCGCTCTTATACCATCCCCATGAGTGTAGCATTCTGTCGGTGTTCAGATGTGTGGGGGTTTTATAATTATCCCACTTTTAATATTTAACTTCAAGCAGGTTTTGAACAGAGACAGGAAGTGAGAAGCGTTGGAACAGAGACAGACAGGAAGTTACAAGCATTGGTCAGTTTTGGTTCATAATGTTTTGCTTAACGTGAACACTGAGCGGAAACATCTAAACAAGCTCGGGAGGTCCGGTGCTGGATTCTGAGCTGACATAAGATGTAATGTTACACGGCCACGCCTGAACCTCAGTGGAAGACTTGGTTTGAAAATATGAGTGTGTACTTAAATGAATTGTGTCATATGTGATGCAACTTTATTTGTAGGATTTTGATGTTCCAACGTGATAGAAGTCAAACTGAGTAGAGGAGTGAAAACACTAACTAGCTTCATGGTGACCTGCTCGTGTTGTCCTGCTGCATGTCAGCATTTAATGTACCGTCTGTGAATTCTGTGATTGTACTGAAAAATCACAACGAAATAAATGAATGTCAGACTGTCAGAGCCAGACTCTTTCCTACAACATGCTATGTACTGTACTGTGTACCACATGAGTCTGTACTGTGTCTGTACTGTGTACCACATGACTATGTACTGTGTCTGTACTGTGTACCACATGAGTCTGTACTGTGTACCACATGACTCTGTACTGTGTACCACATGAGTCTGTACTGTGTCTGTACTGTGTACCACATAAGTATGTACTGTGTCTGTACTGTGTACCACATAAGTATGTACTGTGTCTGTACTGTGTACCACATGAGTCTGTACTGTGTACCACATGAGTATGTACTGTGTCTGTACTGTGTACCACATGACTCTGTACTGTGTACCACATGAGTTTGTACTGTGTCTGCACTGTATATTACATGTTTGTACTGTGTCTGTACTGTGTACTACATTTTCCTGTACTGTCTGTACTGTGTATTACCTGTGTCTGTACTGTGTACTACATGGATCTGTACTGTGTATGACATGTCTGTACTGTGTACTACATGAGTCTGTGCTGTGTCTGTACTGTGTACCACTGGGGTCTGTACTGTGTACCACATGAGTCTGTACTGTGTCTGTACTGTGTACGACATGTCTGTACTGTGTACTACATGAGTCTGTACTGTGTCTGTACTGTGTACCACTGGGGTCTGTACTGTGTACCACGAGTCTACTGTGTCTGTACTGCATATTACATGTCTGTACTGTCTGTACTGTACTACGTGTCTGTACTGTTTACTACATGCGTCTGTACTGTGTATTACATGTGTCTGTACTGTCTGTACTGTGTTTGTACTGTGTACCACATGGGCTGTGCTGTGTATTACACGTCTACTGTGTACGTAATTTGTCTGTACTGTGTACGTAGTGTGTCTGTACTGTGTACCACACGTGTCTGTACTGTGTATGTAATGTCTGTACCGTGTACTACACGTGTCTGTTCTGTGTACACATGTCTACTGTATGTAATGTGTCTGAACTGTGTACTACATGTGTTTGTGCTGTGTATGTAATGTGTCTGTACTGTGTACTACATACACAGTTTCTCGTTAAGAACACATCACTTAGATGTAGTGTGGTTTAGATGTATAGTATAACAGTCAATAACCATATTACTATATAGTAGTATGGTTACTGGAGCTAACGAGTTTGTGGTGAATAATGCTGCATAATGCTGGGACCACGTCATCTAGTACGACACTTCATCCAGTACGACGCTTCATCCCGTACGACGCTTCGTCCAGTACGACGCTTCATCCAATACGACGCTTCATCCAGTACGACGCTTCATCCCGTAAGACGCTTCATCCAGTACGACGCTTCATCCAGTACGACGCTTCATCCCGTAAGACGCTTCATCCAGTACGACGCTTCGTCCAGTACGACGCTTCATCCAGGACGACACTTCATCCCGTACGACGCTTCATCCAGTACGACGCTTCGTCCAGTACGACGCTTCATCCAGTATGACACTTGATCCAGTATGACACTTCATCCAGTATGACACTTCATCCAGTATGACACTTCTTCCAGTACAACACTTCATCCAGTATGACACTTCATCCAGTATGACACTTCATCCAGTATGACACTTCTTCCAGTACAACACTTCATCCAGTATGACACTTCTTCCAGTATGACACTTCATCCAGTATGACACTTCTTCCAGTACAACACTTCATCCAGTATGAGACTTTATCCAGTATGACACTTCTTCCAGTACAACACTTCACCCAGTACGACGCTTCATCCAGTATGAGACTTTATCCAGTATGACACTTGATCCAGTATGAGACTTTATCCAGTATGACACTTGATCCAGTATGACACTTCATCCAGTATGACACTTCTTCCAGTACAACACTTCATCCAGTATGAGACTTTATCCAGTATGACACTTGATCCAGTATGACGCGTTATCCAGTGCGGCAACTCATGCAGTACGACACCTTATCCAGTCAGATTGTAGACACAGACGCAGGGAACAGTTATGGTTGTTTATATAAAGTCTAATTATTGGCATCAATACAGATTAATGCTCAGAATAATGTTTGCATATATGCATGAATAACCAATGGAAGCATGAATGAATGGTTGAATGGTTTCTGTAAAATAGAATAAGAAATATGCAAATAACTTACCAGATTTAAATGTGTGTTAGCAAAACAACAATGTTCTGTTACATACACAAGGACTGACTTATACAGGCCAAATAAGAGGTGATAAAGTGCAGTGGAGCAGAGAATGTATCAGAGATGCTGAAATACATGTTAGCAGGTTACTTACAGTACCTTGTGTTACTTTTCCTGTCTCCGTCGTCTGACTACCTTCGCCGGAAGACGATACAGGGGAACCGAATTTATTTGGGATCCAGGGCCGAAGTTCGCTGGCGCTGTCCGTCACTGCCTGGTGCTAGCTAGCTAAACTCCGGAGTACAACCCAACACAGTTCAATAGTTCACTTCGTCTGAAAATGGCGAGGACACCGTCTTCTCTCTTTGGAAACACGTTTAATCCTTCTTCACAGCTGCACAAAACGTTGACATAGGTCCAATATATCACAGTTCTTAGTAATTATATTTCCTTTCACTTGCGCGGAGCTCCCAATACCGTTCGCGCCACACAACAACAACTTCCTCATTCCCCCCTCCCTACCAACCAATCAGAGTCCGACCCCAGATCTTGCTCTTAAAGCGGTAAACCCTTATTTACCAACACTTGCAAAAGTATTCACCCCCTTGACAGTCATCAGTAATTTCTGGATTATAAAAGACACTCACACATCTGTTCCTGAACAATATTATTGTTGTGAACCCATAAGCTCTAACAGGATGTTCCCAAACCCAAAATAAGTTATGTTTCGCTGACTTTTTATTAATAAATTAAAAAGTAAAATATAGTGCTTGCATAAGTATTCAACCCCTTGTGCTCTGACAGCTCCAAGTTTACACAAATGACAAATTATTCCTCAAAACAAACTCAGGTAAACACAACTGGACATAACTAGTGTGCACCTGTAAGATATTAAAGTACCGGTCTGGTTTATGGTATAAAAGCACTCTGTAAAGTTCATTAGCCGGCATGAACTCCATCAGAACATGAAGACAAAGCAGCATCATACTGAAGTAAGGGACAAAGTGATTAAAATGCAGAAGGCAGGAAAGGGACACAAAACAATATCCAAGTGTTTGGATGTCCCACGGAACACTGTTGGATCCACTGTCAGAAAGTGGAAGCTGTATCACACCACCCACCCAGACGCTTGGTAGGACAGGCCGTCCCTCAAAGCTAAGTGTCCGAGCAAGACGTGGGCTGGTGAGGAAAGCCGCAGATGATCCTGCAGTCACTGTGAAGGAGCTCCAGAGGTCAGTGGCTGGAACTGGAGTAAATGTGCATGAGTCAACCATATCACGGCTCTCCATTAATCTGGCCTGTATGGGAGGGTGGCAAGACAGAAGCTGTTGCTCTAAACTATGCATATAAAAGCACGCTTGGAGTTTGCTACCAAGCATGAGAGACCCAGTTAGGATGTGGGTAAAGGTTTTGTGGTCAGATGAGACGAAAGTTGAGCTTTTTGGCCAAAACTCAAAGCGTTATGTGTGGCACAAACCTAACACTGCTCATGCCCTAAAAACACCCCCTCCCCCTACAGTAAAGCATGGCGGCGGCAGCATAATGCTACGGGGTTGCTTTTCAGCTGCGGACACTGGGAACCTTATTCAAATTGAGGGAAGAATGGATGGAGCTAAATACAGGGACATATTGGAAGAAAACCTGTTGCAGTCTGCCGTAAAACCGAAGCTTGGGAGAAGGTTCACCTTCCAGCAGGACAATGATACTAAGCGCAAGGCTAAAGCAACAATGGCATGGCTCCGCAACAAAAAGCTGAACGTTTTGGAGTGGCCAAGTCAAGGTCCAGACCTCAACCCCATTGAAAATCTGGCACAGACTGAAAATCGCAGTCCAGAGGCGCCATCCAACCAACCTGCGAGACCTGTACAAATTCTGCCAAGAAGAATGGGCAAAATTTACTCTAAGAGAATGTGCAAAGCTTGTACATTGTTACCCCAAGAGAATCATAGCTGTTATTGCAGCAAAAGGGTACTCTACAAAGTAGTGATATGTGGGGGTTGAATACTTATGCAAGCGCTATAGTTTAGTTTTTCATCTCATCTCATCATCAGCCGCTTCTCCGGAGTCTGGTTGCCGTGGCAGCAAGCTAAGTAGGGCACTCCAGACGTCCCTCTCCGCAGCAACACCCTCCAGCTCCTCCTGGGGGATCCAAGGCGTTTCCAGGCCAGATTGGACATGTAGTCCCTCCAGCGAGTTCTGGGTCTACCCCGGGGTCTCCTCCCAGTTGGACGTGCCCGGAAAACCTCCAAAGGAAGGCGCCTAGGATGAATCCTAATCAGATGCCCGAACCACCTTATGCTGCCCGATCCTAAATGACTGCGGCTTTTATTTTGACACGGAAGGAAGTTGAGTTTGGCGGTTGTCGTGTATAGGCTACGAAGAAGAAAATCATTCACGAAGAAGAAGAAAGCTAAAAGGAGCTCACGACGGGAGAGAGGGGGAGTGTGGCGTGAGCTGTAGATGCGTGTTAACTGGGAGCCAGCTAGTCACAATTAAACCAAAACGGGAGCGGGGAGAGCTTCATCTTGCTGGCCGTCTACACGGATGCCACTGGTGGGCTAATTAATCCTTTGATGTCGTTAGAATGTATTGTTGGTTAGCGCTGCTGTTAGAATTAATTGCTAGTTAGCATTCTGGTATTAGGCGAATGTTAAAACGGTTAGCTAATCGCTCAGATCGCCTCGCTGTGTAGTTTGTCTCATGTGTAGTTCAGTAGTTTGAGGTTAGCCATGTTCTGTGCAGTTAAGCATATGTGTATGGTTGTATATGGAATGATTAAGGAAAAGTCAAGTCAAGGATAAAATTAGCTGTATTTTCTCTACTTGTGGAGTGGAATTAGCCATAATGGCAGCATTGTTTTTTCCTCTCTGTTTGTATTTTAAAGGTTTTCAGCCTAACAATGCAATCATCAAAATGCTTGACAGTTGAAATAATTCAATAAAACAAGACTAAAGAGGATGGCTGTTTGAGTTGTGCCATACATTCCCTGTGGTTGGCTAAGGCCTTTTTCAAGTTTGGGCAGAAGCTGAAGCAAATTCCCCTAAATAACTTAACAAACCTCAACTGGCTCCTTTCGATGTGAAGGAGCAGCGGCTCTACTCCGAGCTCCCTCCGGATGTCCGAGCTCCTCACCCTATCTCTAAGGCTGAGCCCAGACCCCCTACGGAGGAAACTCATTTCAGCCGCTTGTATCCACCATCTCACCCTTTCAGTCACCACCCAAAGCTCATGAGCATAGGTGAGTTTATTTTAATCTGTGATATATTTTTAAAAGTCAGTGAAACAGAACTTATTTTTGCTTTGGGAGCATGCTGTTAGAGCTTGTTCAGGAGCAGATGTGTAGCTTTTATAATCCAGACATTAGTGATGACTGTCAAGGGGGTTGAATACTTTTGCAAGACACTGTAGATACATGCCTGGGGTATATGGACATGACAGAGTGTACCAGTATGCGTACAATGTACAGTACAGTATATAAAACATGTACAGTATATACAACATGTACAGTACAGTATATACACAATGTACAGTACAGTATATACACAATGTACAGTACAGTATATACACAATGTACAGTACAGTATATAAAACATGTACAGTATATACAACATGTACAGTACAGTATATACACAATGTACAGTACAGTATATACACAATGTACAGTACAGTATATAAAACATGTACAGTATATACAACATGTACAGTACAGTATATACACAATGTACAGTACAGTATATAAAACCTGTACAGTATATACAACATGTACAGTACAGTATATACAACATGGTTGGATTGATTGACAGTGTTTTTGTTGTTTTGAGGTACAGTGCTCTGTAGCGCCTACCAGAGGGGAGGAGTTGGAACAGGTTGTGACCAGGGTGTGATGGGTCTGCAGTGATGTTGCCTGCCCGTTTCCTGAGTCTGGAGGTGTATAAGTCTTGAATGGAGGGCAGGTTGGCACCAGTGATCTTCTCTGCAGACCCACTGTCCATTGTAGTCTGTCCCTGTCCTGTTTGGTGGCCGAACCAAACCGGACAGTGATGGCTGTGCAGAGGCCAGACTGGATTATTGCAGTGTAGAACTGAATCAACAGTTCCTGAGGCAGACAGAAAAAGATGCAGAGGACAGGGAGACATGGAAACGGGTGATCCGCTGTGGCGACCCCTAACGGGAGCAGCCGAAAGTAGTAGCAGTACAGTAGAGTGTTATACTGTGTAGTAGAATAGTATATAATATAGTAGTATAGTGTATAATAGTTTAGTATATACTAGTACAGTAGCGTATTGGTAGATAATGGAGTAAGGTGATGCAATGGTTTGGAGTCAGGTGGCTGAAGGTGTGGATGTGGTGAAGCTCAACGGGACAGCAGATGGAGGGAGAAAGAGAAGCTTAAGAAGGAGAGATGAGAGAGGGAGGACACAGGAAACAAAGAGAGAAGAGGGAACAGTCAAGAGATCTGCTGATCTGGAACAGATGAACGCCAACCAGAACGACAGATGGACAGCGAGAGAAGAGGACACTAGAGGAGAGAGACAGACAGACAGAAAGCTGTGTGAAAGTTATTGAGAGACAGATCGTGAAGGAGAGAGTGTCTGGATTGGATGAGTTTCCTCAAATCTGTTTCCGTCTTCATCCTTTTGAAATAAAAATGAACAGAACAGCTTTCTTCTTCTTTCTTCTGGGTGAACACTTCCTCACAACCAGTCTGCATCCCCTCTCAACATAAACGGACAGCACCAACAGAAAACCATTTTCTTCACTGTCATCGATCAATCAATCAATCAACCTACCTACCAAACCTGTAGTAAAGTGCACCACAGTGTTTAACATGAATGGAAAGGAAGAAGATTTTCTTTTCAAAGTAAATCTTCTCCTCCCCCACAGCCCCTTCACAGTCTCCACACCTGTGGTCTGCTTGTGTGTGTGGAGAGAAAAGACGAGAGCTGCCTTTTGCAGCTGTGATCAGATTCAGAACACACACACACACACACACACACACACACACACACACACACACACACACACACACACACACACACACACACACACACACACTGCAGGGTTGTGTGATGGTAATGAGCGGTCCGTTAATTGAATCGGGGATCATCCGCACGAGTGTCATCAGGGTTCCTGGAAGAGCGGACGGATGGACGGAGCAGTGAAAAGATTCATAGAAAATGCGGAGAGGTGGAGGAAGAGAAGAAGATGGAGACTGATGTGAAAGAGTAGATGTGTCATATCACGTTAACAAGGAGAGAGAGAGAGACGGGTTAAAAAAAGAGAGGTGGAGATGGAGACATCGGGTGTGCCTCTAATGAAAAATCAACTGTGAATGTGTAAACATCAACCTCCAGTACATAGACATGTCCCGGTCTAGGGGCGTCCGGGTGGCGTGGCGGTCTGTTCCCTTGCCTACCAACACGGGGATCGCCGGTTCGAATCCCTGTGTTACCTCCGGCTTTGTCAGGCGTCCCTACAGACACAATTGGCCGTGTCTGCGGGTGGGAAGCCGGATGTGGGTTGGTGTCTTGGTCGCTGCACTAGCGCCTCCTCTGGTCAGTCGGGCGCCTACTTCCTGGCCCTGACAGCGCTGCTGTCCACATCTGGGACAGGCCACAAACCCCTGAGGCTGCACCGCTGGTCTGACCGCCTCCACCAGTACAACTTCAGCCTGCAGTTCAGCCCAGGCAGAGACAATGTTGTGGCCGACCTGCTCTCTCGCTCTGTCTCCACCCCAGCTCCACAGACGGACACTGACTGTGTGGAAAAGGACATTGTCCAAATGCTACACACACCCCTCCAGGCCACTGTCTCTCTGCAGGAGCTGAGGGCAGCCTCCGAACAGGACCCTGTCCTCTCCCAGCTCCGCACCTACATCCAGAACGACTGGCCTCACAAGGTCCCAGAGGAGCTGGCTGCGTTCGCCCGAGTCAGACAGGAGCTCTCCTGCTGGAACGACTCCTGCCTGGCACGTGGGTTCTGCACAGTGGTCCCAGTGTTTTGAATACGGCGCATGAAGGCCACCTGGGCATTGTGAAACTGAAACAGCGCTGCCGAGACCTGGTGTGGTGGCCGGGGATAGACAGAGATATTGAGGCTCTGGTGAAGGACTGTTCTGCCTGCCTTGTGAGTGGCAAGACCGGCCACCAGGCTCCCCCACCCCTGCAACCTCTCGCCTGGCCCTCTCAGCCCTGGGAACACCTGCAGTTGGACATTTGTGGTGAGATCCATGGAGTTCCCCACCACCACCAACGCTTCATGGTGGTCGCCTACGATCTACACTCAAAATGCCCTGAACTCACCACTTCCGGCACTGTGACCTCACAGATCATCATCGACTTCCTGGACTCTCTTTTCTCTCGCTGGGGCCTCCCAAAGACCATCACCACTGACAACGGCCCTCAGCTGGTCTCTGCTGAGTTCACTGCTTATCTGGAAAGCAAGGGCATCCGTCATATACGCACTGCGTACTACCACCCCCAGGCCAATGGCGGCGTTGAACGTTTTCACCAGTCACTGAAGAACGGCCTCAGAGCACACATGGCCCAAGGGTGCTCTTTCACGCAGGCCATCCGTCACACTCTGCTGCACTATCGGGCCACACAGCACTCGACCACAGGCGTCTCCCCAGCCTCTCTCATGCTAGGCCGGGAACTGTGCATGCCCCTTGACAGGCTCCGCCCCTCCACACCCCAGGCACCTCCCTCTGGGGTCAGAGCCTCAGTCACTCGTCAGCAGACGCAGATGAAGCAACGGTTTGACCAGTCAAAACAAACCAGGGTGCCAGACATCAATGTGTCAGACTGGGTCAGGGTCCGCAGGCCCCACAGGGACAATAAAATGGCTTCATACTGGTCCTCTCCTCTCCAAGTCACCCGTCAGCTGGGCCCAGCCACCTACCTCCTCAGCGATGGCACTCGGTGGCACTCCAGTCGTCTACGGAAGGTGTCAGCTCCGCCACACACAGCTGGTGACACAACCATAGCCATTCCCTCAGCATGGCGAGACGCCCCGGGCCTTCATGCAGCTCCTACACGGGCCCCAGACATTTCTGGGCCTCAGCTCCCCCTGCCATCTCCCTCCCCACCTCGGCCTGCCCAGCCTCAGGCCGCCCCGCGACCTGCTCGCACACGTTTACGCCCTGGCCACCTAGAGGACTTTGTGTCAACCTTTCATGTTTGAAATCCTGCCGGGGGGGGGGAAATGTTATGTCTGCACACATCGACAGTGCTGCATTTGATTTGGTGCTGTTCTATTGTGCTGGGATCGATTGGTGATGCCTGCGGGCTCTGGGTTGTTTGATCGGGTCTGCCTGTGATGCTGGGTCAGTCTAAATAAAGAATGCCACGGAGAGGTTGTGTCGAGCGACAGCGCTGTGTCCTGACGTGATTTCTAAGTACAATACCTTTGGTCAACGTTGTCGCCTGTGGTGCAGGACACACGGGTCGGGACGCGAACCCGGTCTACACGAAAATCCAACAACACAACTTCTGTCACTCTCACCAACAAACACAGTCTACACGAAAATCTCATTCACTTTACATTTTGACCGGAGAAAAGACAAAAGAACAAAATAATGTAAAGACATTCGCGTCTCTACAGCCTTTGTGTATTTTTGTTGTAAACAGCCAGGCGCACTTTGCAGCTCAGTTTGTACAAAACAAACACTTGTCTGCGCCTGCCGGGGAGGACAAGGCGGGACAGACCGTACTGCCATGTGGGTTTCCACAGCCACGCTGGCGCAGCGTTTCTATTCTGTCTCTGGTTCAGTAGATGTTACTTTCAGGATCACGTGTTGTGGAGACGGTTGTCATCCTGTTGTGTTGTTTCTCATCAGCATCACGTGTGTGTTCGTCTGAGCAGAACATCTATAACAAGTCGGGACTGGCGTCAGGATGGCTGCTGTTTATCAGGAAGGCATTCATGACACACGTGTAAAGCATGCAGACCCTGTTCAGCAGCCATTACCTAACCAGCTGTGTGTGTGTGTGTGTGTGTGTGTGTGTGTGTGTGTGTGTGTGTGTGTGTGTCTCAGATATGTTAATTCTTTAATAGAATGGGTGAATAAGATGAGAGGCGTCTTTTGTTGTTAAATCCGGTGAGCACGCATTCTATTAACATCTCTTAACACACACACACACACACACATACATGTGTGTGTGTGTGTGTGTGTGTGTTTGTAATGGGAGATTAAACGGTATGCCCATTTCATCCATCCATCATCCAAACCGCTGATCCAGCTCTCAGGGTCGCAAGGATGCTGCAGCCTGTCCCAGCAGTCATTGGGGGGGGGGGGGAGACACCCTGGACAGGCCGCCAGACCATCACACAGGGCCCACACAGACACGGGGAGAACATGCAAACCCCACACAGGGGACGACCCCCAAGGTTGGACTACTCCGGGGCTTGAACCCTGGACCTTCTTGCTGTGAGGTGACCGCACTAATCACTGCGCCACCGTGTCCACTCCAGTGACTCTTATTACATCAGAAAACATCTGACACTTCTAACAGAAGTGACAAACCCACGTCTGTGGTTCCACTTCTCAACACCTAGCTAGCATTAGCTGATCACACCTAGCTAGCATTAGCTGATCACACCTTGTCAATAACTTGGTAAAGATGAGTGGAACATCTGAGAACACAAAGGAACAAGTTCAAAGCCTCGTTTATATTAAAATTCGTCATGTAAAGATGTCTCAAATTGGACAAATTTAGAAAAGCAATTAGCAAACATTTTGGACAAGATCTAAAAACAAAAGCATCTGTAATCTAACATTTTATTTGTAATCACACCAATCCGTCCTAAAATGCCCTGAAGCACCCGGATGGATGGAAAATGCTGATTTCCACCGGAAGTCTTGACTGTAGCAGATGTGGAGCGTCCACAGCCGAGACATGTTGAAGATTCCTCTCCCGGTAATCCACTTTCTTCTGTTCTGCAAACGAAATTTCAAACCTGTTTTCTAATTTCTAACCTATGAAGGACTAATACAACCCGTAGATTAAGACAAACCATCTGTTGAACCTGCCGATTCCCATCATGCACTGCGAGCCATACCATGTGGGTTTCTACAGGGACTCACCAGGAAACTAGGGAATGGTCTTTATTGTTTTCTAGTTTTTATTCTTCAGTTTGTCACTGTGGTGAAGAAAACGTGCCCGACAGATGATCCGGATGTTCATCTACGGGAATAATGAAGACGCCATAATTTAAGTAAAGAGCGTCCTCTGGAGGAATAAAGTTGTAATAACTAGCCGGTCATTAGTCTTTCTGTCATGGTGTCTCCAACGTCTTACAGGACTGGTTGTAGTTTAATGAAAAACAGTCTCTTTGCTGAGGAGATCAACACTCATCTGCCAGCACAGGAACAACTCCCACCGGCCTCCATTTCTTTTATTTCTCTTTCACTTGTCGGCTGGTTTAAGGTCACTGGGGGTTGGTTGTTGGTTTCAGACCGGTCGCTGTGTGAAGTCTCTCGGGGAGCGATTCAGAGAACAGCCCTATCCTGCAGGACAATACCAAAGATGCCTGAAGAGAAAGAGAGAGAAAAAGAAAGCTAGAAATAGAGGGAGAGAGACATAAATGCATTGCTCCTGCTGTTCTACTTCTATTGAAACTCAATCAAGGCTAGCTGTCCTCTTTCTCTCTGACACACAAATGCTGTGAACAGCTGCACATCTTCCGAATCAGGAACCCTTTATTTGTCGTTTCATTTCATACACTTGCGCACATGAAATGAAACGAAACACCATTTCCCACAGCAGTGCAACACAAACACAAAAACACATCCAAAAACTACAAGAGCTACAAGAACACACATATCCAAACTAACACATACTATATCTAAACAAAAAACAAAAAAATCACTGTCCAGGAGAACGAACGCCAGCCAGGATGACTGTCGGAACTGCTGGTCTGCATGGGCTAGCCGTTAGCTTAGCCTGCCCCGCTTCCGCGCCCTGTCAGGCCGCCCTCGGTGTTACCTCTTCAGGCACAGCTCCGGTCAGGGCCGTGGTCCTTAGGCCCACAGGACGAAGCAGACCAAGCTCTCCCAGACAGACACCTTCAACACACCTCCCTGCACTCCACACGATGACACTAAAAACACAGTCAAGGCCAGGCGAGGCCGCCGCCAGACCGCCCTCGGTGTTATCAGAACTGCCGGTCTGCATGGGCTAGCAGTTAGCTTAGCCTGCCCCGCTTCCGCGCCCTGTCGGACCGCCCTCGGTGTTACCTCTTCAGGCACAGCTCCGGTCAGGGCCGTGGTCCTTAGGCCCACAGGACGAAGCAGACCAAGCTCCCCCAGCCGATCCAGCTCCAGCTCTCCCAGCATCAAACGAAGACAAACTTAGATGCAGACGTGGACAAAGACGCTGCAAGGACGGTACTGGGTGAGGCCGCCGCAACCGTGAACCATCATGGAGGTTAAGATTAATCATTGGTATTCTACTGTCGTATTACTGTCGAGTGAATCTGAGAACCAACAGATAAACTCCCAGAAACAAGACGCCATCTCATTCCCCTTTCACACCAAAGCTGCGACTTGGGGAAAATCCACGTTTTACATTGTTGTGAATGTTGTCACCACAACACGGGTCGACACCGGTAGCCAAGCTGGCTAATGCTGGCGCGCATGCGCTATAGGCGCTGGGGGGGGGGGTCCCAGGCGCTGGGCGAGTGACTCCAGTAACCCGAAACCCCGACTGCCTGTAGTGACTCCTACAAACTTGAGTCAGTCAAAAGAGTCGAATGTCCCATCGCTAGTGTGCATCGTCCGCCATATTGAATGCCCAACATGAAATAAAATGTTGTCGGAAGACTTTTAATGGAGTCCAGATGGGGCCGCCCTATTTAAAAGTCCCGCGTGTAGAAGTAAAGTCGTTGAGCCGTCAATAACACAGTGAGTGCACTGGTGGGCTGAACTGTCAATCATCCAGCGAGGGGCGGGTCTCCTGCTCCAGGAGCCGCTGAGCTGCTATCCTGCTGCTGTAGATCACGTAGGACCAAGACAGGATAACTATAGCCAACAGGATCTAAGAGACAGACAGACAGACAGAGAGACAGAGAGAGAGAGAGAGACAGACGAGACAGAGAGAGAGAGAGAGAGACAGAGAGAGAGACAGACAGACAGGCAGACAGACAGACAGAGAGAGAGAGAGAGAGAGTTACGGGTCTCAGTTCACATAAACGTCACTTGCGTGGGGACTCCCTTGTACCATGTGATTAGGATAAGAGCTCAGGTTGGGTGTGGCTAAACATCACCCGGGTGAAGTGGCTGTGTACAGACAGGCGGTCCCGTCCGTTACTCATCGTTTGTGTACTCTACTTAAACAAACTGCCCTGAACAGTTTGTTAAAAAGGCTTTTTGCAAAATTATTTTGTTGCTTATTTTTACGGAAGTAACATCTGGAGACATCTGGAGGGAGCTCGGAGTAGAGCCGCTGCTCCTTCGCCTCGAAAGGAGCCAGTTGAGGTGGTTCGGGCATCTGATCAGGATGCCTCCTGGGCGCCTTGCTTTGCAAGTTTTCCAGGCACGTCCAACGAGGAGGAGACCCCGGGGTAGACCCAGAACTCGCTGGAGGGACTACATCTCCAATCTGGCCTGGGAAGGCCTTGGGATTCCCCAGGAGGAGCTGGAGCGCGTTGCTGGGGAGAGAGACGTCTGGAGTGCCCTACTTAGTAGCTTGCTGCCACCGCGACCCCACCCCGGAGAAGCGGCTGATGGTGAGATGAGATGAGATGAGATGAATATTCGCTCAGCATGTAATGTTTTTTTTCTAAACAGTCTAAAGACATGTAGGTCAGGTGAATCGGCCGTACTAAATTGTTCCTATAGGTGTGAATGTGTGTGTGTGTGTGTGTGTGGGGGGGGGGGCCTTTGATGGCCTGGCAGCCTGTCCAGGGTGTCTCCCTGCCTGCTGCCCAATGAATGCTGGGATAGGCTCCATCGTCCCCACGACCCTGACAGCAGGATAAGCGGTTTGGATGATGGATGGATGGATGGATGGATGGATGGATGGATGTGAATTGGAAACGGGAACAATTAAAATCTGCTTTGTGGTCCAAATTAGGCCCATGTGATTATAGCAGTAGCTCTCAAACAGGTCCTCATCTGTGCAGCTGGTTTTCTGTTCTATCGGCTGGTTCATCATATTCACCTGTTGTTCAGCTGTAACAGCTGATTGGCTGAATAACTGGACCAACAGGTGAATGTAATGAACCAGCTGGCAACAGAAAACCAGCCGCACGACTGAGGACCTGATTGAAAACCACTGGTCTATAAAAAGGGTCATTGAAAAGTCTGGTAAAGACAGCGATTAGCATGTGCAGTATTTCCAGAACGGTCCCGTTTGCTGGATGCTGAGTTTAGTGTGAGTTCGGTTCTCGCTGAGATTCGGTTCATTCAAACTGGATTCGTTCACTTTGTTCATCACTGGTGTCAACGCGGCGCACGTGCGACCGACGTTCGAGTATCTGCAACTGGTTTTCCCCCAGTTTGGCCCCGGAGCCCCAGTTTGAATACCAGCTACAGATGTTAAGTCAAGTCAAACTGTATTATAGCCGAATATCACAAAGTAAGGGCTGCACATATAATGAAACAACGGCCTACGACTACTACTGCCACACTAAGCTAAAATTCATTCATTCATTCATTCATTCATTCATTCATTCATTCATTCATTCATCATCAGCCGCTTCTCCGGGGTCGGGTCGTGGTGGCAGCAAGCTAAGTAGGGCACTCCAGACGTCCCTCTCCCCAGCAACGCCCTCCAGCTCCTCCTGGAGGATCCCAAGGCGTTCCCAGGACAGACTGGACATGTAGTCCCTCTAGCGAGTTCTGGGTCTACCCCGGGGTCTCCTCCCAGTTGGCCGTGCCAGGTAAACCTCCAAAGGAAGGTGCCCAGGAGGCATCCTGATCAGATGCCCGAACCACCTCAACTGGCTCCTTTCGATGCGAAGGAGCAGCGGCTTTACTCCGAGCTCCCTCCAGGTGTCCGAGCTCCTCACCCTATCTCTAAGGCTGAGCCCAGACACCCTACGGAGGAAACTCATTCCAGCCGCTTGTATCCACGATCTCACCCTTTCATCACCACCCAAAGCTCATGACCATAGGTGAGGGCTGGAACCAAGACTGACTGGTAAATTGAGAGCTTTGCCTTCCGGCTCAGCTCCCTCTTCACCACAACGGTCCGGCACAACGTCCGCATTACTGCTGATGCTGCACCAATCCGCCTGTCAATCTCCCGCTCCATCACTCGTGAACAAGACCCTGAGATACTTGAACTCCTTTACTTGAGGCAACAACTCATCCCCTGTATATAGTAAAATATATAAAAATGTATAAAAGTGAGAAAGTACATATAAAACATGAACACAATACAATACAAAAATGCCAAAAAAATACAAAAACGTGTAGCATACAGTATATACGTATATGTGTGTAACCATGTGCACATAAAATGGAATATAAGCTGGATAACAGTAGTCAGGTAAGAAGGTCACAGTAAGAAGGTCCTGGGTTCGAGCCCCGGGGTAGTCCAACCTTGGGGGTTGTCCCGGGTCGTCCTCTGTGTGGAGTTTGCATGTTCTCCCCGTGTCTGCGTGGGTTTCCTCCGGGGGCTCCGGTTTCCTCCCACAGTCCAAAGACATGTAGGTCAGGTGACTCGGCCATACTAAGTTGTCCCTAGGTATGAATGTGTGTGTGTATGCATGTCGGCCCTGTGTGATAGTCTGGCGGCCTGTCCAGGGTGTCGCCCCGCCTGCCACCCAGTGACTGCTGGGATAGGCTCCAGCATCCCCGCGACCCTGAGAGCAGGATAAGCGGTTCGGAAAATGGATGGAACAGTAGTCAGGGACGACCAGCAGGGCAATTGAAGGCTGACGCAAACAGACGTATTTGGACTGACCGGCCGCTAGAACGTGTGTAGGAGAAGAGGGCTGGGTAGCAGAGAGCCTGCCACCTGCTGGTGGTTATGTGTGGTAGCAGAGAGCCTGCCACCTGCTGGTGGTTATGTGTGGTAGCAGAGAGCCTGCCACCTGCTGGTGGTTATGTGTGGTAGCAGAGAGCCTGCCACCTGCTGGTGGTTATGTGTGGTAGCAGAGCCTGCCACCTGCTGGTGGTTATGTGTGGTAGCAGAGAGCCTGCCACCTGCTGGTGGTTATGTGTGGTAGCAGAGAGCCTGCTACCTGCTGGTGGTTATGTGTGGTAGCAGAGCCTGCCACCTGCTGGTGGTTATGTGTGGTAGCAGAGAGCCTGCCACCTGCTGGTGGTTATGTGTGGTAGCAGAGAGCCTGCCACCTGCTGGTGGTTATGTGTGGTAGCAGAGAGCCTGCTACCTGCTGGTGGTTATGTGTTGTAGCAGAGAGCCTGCTTACTGGGCGTAAGTAGGCGGCAGTTGTGGTCGTAGAGCCCCGGCAGCAAAATGAGGAGAGACTAGACGTGATGAGGAGGACGGTGCAAGTCCGTGTCACATTTTATAAGTTAAAAGTAGAATGCTGAAGTCAGATGTGGCACGTAGTATTATTTTAATTACAGAGCAGAGGTCATATGATCAGATTCTCTAGTCTTGGTTAATATCCTAGGAGCAGTATTGTGTACAAGTTGTAATTTGCTAATAGTTGATTTAGGTAAGCCAGAGTTGGCTCCAATGTTCAGGCCTGTATGAGAGAACTGCATTAACACACGAGTGGTGTGTTGTGTCCCCACTGTGATTACTGCCACGGTGCCGATATGCGGGTAAAGGACAAGCTTGACATCAACAAAGACAAGCTGAGCTTTTATTCAACATACGTATAGCAGAGTTAATGCAATAACTAGGTGGCTTTGAAATTCAGTAATGTTCTCTTTGCTACGAAGTCCTGCCTGCTCACTTTCCTCCTGATCTCCTCACTCTCCTCCGGATCGCCTCCTGATCTCCTTTTAAAAGCCACTTTATTTTGTTATTGTACAGGTTAGTATGAATGTGTTCTCTGCATGTAACCATCCTAATGTATAGGAGCAGTGGGCAGCTGCAGCACCCGGGGACCAACTCCAGTTCTTCTTTCCATTGCCTTGCTCAGGGGCACAGGCAGGAGTATTAATCCTAACATGCATGTCCTTTTGATGGCGGGAGGAAACCGGAGCACCCGGAGGAAACCCACACAGACACTGAGAGAACATACAAACTCCACACAGAAAGGACCTGGGACATCTCCTCCTGCCCCCTGACTGTCATTCTGACCTCCATCTGCTTGTCTTTTTTCAGCACAAAAAAAGTGCTGGATGTCTCCTCTCCTCTTGCTCATGTTGACCTTTAACCTGCAGCATCTCCGCTGGCTTGTGCGGTGTACGCGGGCATAGACGTTAATGAGGACGCGAGCCACTGCGAAGATGAATGACATGACGTCAGACAGACAGCCGGGCTGAAACAGCTGCAGCTCAGTAAAGTCTGCAGCCTCAGTCAGTAAAGTCTGCAGCTCAGTAAAGTCTGCAGCCTCAGTCAGTAAAGTCTGCAGCTCAATAAAGTCTGCAGCTCAGTAAAGTCTGCAGCTCAATAAAGTCTGCAGCCTCAGTGAGTAAAGTCTGCAGCTCAATAAAAGTCTGCAGCTCAGTAAAGTCTGCAGCTCAGTAAAGTCTGCAGCTCAATAAAAGTCTGCAGCCTCAGTCAGTAAAGTCTGCAGCTCAGTAAAGTCTGCAGCTCAATAAAAGTCTGCAGCTCAGTAAAGTCTGCAGCTCAATAAAAGTCTGCAGCCTCAGTCAGTAAAGTCTGCAGCCTCCGTCAGTAAAGTCTGCAGCTCAGTAAAGTCTGCAGCCTCAGTCAGTAAAGTCTGCAGCCTCAGTCAGTAAAGTCTGCAGCCTCAGTAAAGTCTGCAGCTCAGTAAAGTCTGCAGCCTCAGTCAGTAAAGTCTGCAGCCTCAGTAAAGTCTGCAGCCTCAGTCAGTAAAGTCTGCAGCCTCAGTAAAGTCTGCAGTCAGTAAAGTCTGCAGCTCAGTAAAGTCTGCAGCCTCAGTCAGTAAAGTCTGCAGCCTCAGTAAAAATCTGCAGATTAGAGATTAACGGAGAGTTGTGTCGGAAAATAACAGATTTAATAAATGCACCGTGTCCTGAATCAGCCTGGCAGGTGAGCTACACCGTCAGTTTAACTGTCAACAGACGAAACGGAAACAGAAACGGAATCTAAAGAAACCAACCGCGACTCACCAGAGAGTAAATCCTGTCTAGAGCTGTGTGGCTGAACGTCCTCATCTTGACATTTGGCACAGTTTTAACTCCAGAATAATAACACGAGAATCAGTCTGGCTGATGAGGTTTTGTTGAAATGGCTGTCATGGCGTCCGTACGTGACTCTGCTGAGGTTGCAGCGCCTCTTAGTGGTCAGTTGTGGGAAATGCAACCCATGTATACTTGACGCTACAAACGTTTTTTTCCGATCTTTATTAACAAATTCAACTATTAACATGAATACAGTCATTAATACACAGAAATAACACAAGAGCCATGGGGGATTTACCTGAAACATTAAATAAAGAACACAAATAAAGAGTTTTTGCAGCTTTCTTGTGTTTTGAGTAATTTTTTGAAAAATGAATCAAACGGTAAAGGAATGACCAAGGGAGGAAAAAGATCTACCATTACTCTACTTTCCCAAATGTCAATAACACAGTATCTATATCGCCAATAGCACATAACGCCGCCTTGAACATGTTTTTCCTTCACAGGAGCCACATTTGCAGTCCTGAGAGGATTCACGTCCGCATTTCGTCGTTTGTTGTCGATTTTCTTTTTACACATACTTGAACAATGACAAACAGTTTAATAGAACCGATTTGAACTGAGTTGAAATGATGTGAAACACAATCATAATGTAGAGCTAGTTCACGTTTCGGCCACTAGGGGCAACAGGAGGCGCCGGCCTCCATTGTACTCTAATCAGAGCGGCAAAAGAGGAAGAACGTGTTCCCGGCATTCACCTCGGCACCTCCACCTTCCGGTTTCTGGTTGTGTGCCGAAGCGACGACGACACCCTCCACAAAATATTTGGGTTCTCACCTCCGCTGCGGACGGGGCGCGTGTGCGTGTCGGTGCCGGTGCCGGTCTGTCGGAACTCCGAGTGAGCAACAGACGCCGCCTGGAGAAACCGGCGGAATCCGGCGGGGGAAAAACCCACGGATGAGGAGCTGAGAGTCACCCGGGACTCTTCTCTGCAGGTGGGGTAAGCACAACTAAGCGGAGCCCGATTCTTTGTATTTGACGTCTTTATGTATTGCATTGCCTGTATGGCTCGGCCAGGCGGCCGTGTACCGTGAGCAGCAGAGTAAAAGCGGGAGGAGTAAGAGATGGGAGCGCAACAAACGAAGCGAGCGGCTCCTTTAAATGACCTCCTTGTGTAAAGAGGATGTCCAGCCTCCATCATGTCAGACCCTCGTCCCTGGCCCACTGTGTAGAACACCACTACTGGCCCACTGTGTAGAACACTGGCCCACTGTGTAGAACACCACTACTGGCCCACTGTGTAGAACACTACTACTGGCCCACTGTGTAGAACACTGGCCCACTGTGTAGAACACTACTACTGGCCCACTGTGTAGAACACTACTACTGGCCCACTGTGTAGAACACTGCTACTGGCCCACTGTGTAGAACACTGGCCCACTGTGTAGAACACTACTACTGGCCCACTGTGTAGAACACTACTACTGGCCCACTGTGTAGAACACTGGCCCACTGTGTAGAACACTACTACTGGCCCACTGTGTAGAACACCACTACTGGCCCACTGTGTAGAACACTGGCCCACTGTGTAGAACACTACTACTGGCCCACTGTGTAGAACACCACTACTGGCCCACTGTGTAGAACACTGGCCCACTGTGTAGAACACTACTACTGGCCCACTGTGTAGAACACCACTACTGGCCCACTGTGTAGAACACTGGCCCACTGTGTAGAACACTACTACTGGCCCACTGTGTAGAACACCACTACTGGCCCACTGTGTAGAACACTGGCCCACTGTGTAGAACACTGCTACTGGCCCACTGTGTAGAACACCACTACTGGCCCACTGTGTAGAACACTGGCCCACTGTGTAGAACACTGCTACTGGCCCACTGTGTAGAACACTGGCCCACTGTGTAGAACACTACTACTGGCCCACTGTGTAGAACACTACTACTGGCCCACTGTGTAGAACACCACTACTGGCCCACTGTGTAGAACACTGGCCCACTGTGTAGAACACCACTACTGGCCCACTGTGTAGAACACTACTACTGGCCCACTGTGTAGAACACTGGCCCACTGTGTAGAACACTACTACTGGCCCACTGTGTAGAACACTACTACTGGCCCACTGTGTAGAACACTGCTACTGGCCCACTGTGTAGAACACTGGCCCACTGTGTAGAACACTACTACTGGCCCACTGTGTAGAACACTACTACTGGCCCACTGTGTAGAACACTGGCCCACTGTGTAGAACACTACTACTGGCCCACTGTGTAGAACACCACTACTGGCCCACTGTGTAGAACACTGGCCCACTGTGTAGAACACTACTACTGGCCCACTGTGTAGAACACCACTACTGGCCCACTGTGTAGAACACTGGCCCACTGTGTAGAACACTACTACTGGCCCACTGTGTAGAACACCACTACTGGCCCACTGTGTAGAACACTGGCCCACTGTGTAGAACACTACTACTGGCCCACTGTGTAGAACACCACTACTGGCCCACTGTGTAGAACACTGGCCCACTGTGTAGAACACTGCTACTGGCCCACTGTGTAGAACACCACTACTGGCCCACTGTGTAGAACACTGGCCCACTGTGTAGAACACTGCTACTGGCCCACTGTGTAGAACACTGGCCCACTGTGTAGAACACTACTACTGGCCCACTGTGTAGAACACTACTACTGGCCCACTGTGTAGAACACCACTACTGGCCCACTGTGTAGAACACTGGCCCACTGTGTAGAACACCACTACTGGCCCACTGTGTAGAACACTACTACTGGCCCACTGTGTAGAACACCACTACTGGCCCATTGTGTAGAACACTACTACTGGCCCACTGTGTAGAACACTACTACTGGCCCACTGTGTAGAACACTACTACTGGCCCACTGTGTAGAACACCACTACTGGCCCACTGTGTAGAACACTGGCCCACTGTGTAGAACACTGCTACTGGCCCACTGTGTAGAACACTGGCCCACTGTGTAGAACACTACTACTGGCCCACTGTGTAGAACACTACTACTGGCCCACTGTGTAGAACACTGCTACTGGCCCACTGTGTAGAACACCACTACTGGCCCACTGTGTAGAACACTGGCCCACTGTGAAGAACACCACTACTGGCCCACTGTGTACAACACTGGCCCACTGTGTAGAACACTACTACTGGCGCACTGTGTAGAACACCACTACTGGCCCACTGTGTAGAACACTGGTCCACTGTGTAGAACACTACTACTGGCCCACTGTGTAGAACACCGCTACTGGCCCACTGTGTAGAACACTGGCCCACTGTGTAGAACACTGCTCCTGGCCCACTGTGTAGAACACTGGCCCACTGTGTAGAACACTACTACTGGCCCACTGTGTACAACACTACTACTGGTCCACTGTGTAGAACACTACTACTGGCCCACTGTGTAGAACACTACTACTGGTCCACTGTGTAGAACACTGCTACTGGTCCACTGTGTAGAACACTACTACTGGTCCACTGTGTAGAACACTACTACTGGTCCACTGTGTAGAACACTACTACTGGTCCACTGTGTAGAACACTACTACTGGTCCACTGTGTAGAACACTACTACTGGTCCACTGTGTAGAACACTACTACTGGTCCACTGTGTAGAACACTACTACTGGCCCACTGTGTAGAACACTACTACTGGCCCACTGTGTAGAACACTGCTACTGGTCCACTGTGTAGAACACTACTACTGGTCCATTGTGTAGAACACTACTACTGGTCCACTGTGTAGAACACTACTACTGGCCCACTGTGTAGAACACCACTACTGGCCCACTGTGTAGAACACCACTACTGGCCCACTGTGTAGAACACTACTACTGGCCCACTGTGTAGAACACTGGTCCACTGTGTAGAACACTACTACTGGCCCATTGTGTACAACACTACTACTGGTCCACTGTGTAGAACACTGGTCCACTGTGTAGAACACTACTACTGGCCCATTGTGTACAACACTACTACTGGCCCACTGTGTAGAACACTGGTCCACTGTGTAGAACACTACTACTGGTCCACTGTGTAGAACACTACTACTGGTCCACTGTGTAGAACACTGCTACTGGTCCACTGTGTAGAACACTACTACTGGCCCACTGTGTAGAACACTACTACTGGTCCACTGTGTAGAACACTGCTACTGGTCCACTGTGTAGAACACTACTACTGGCCCACTGTGTAGAACACTACTACTGGCCCACTGTGTAGAACACTGCTACTGGTCCACTGTGTAGAACACTACTACTGGCCCACTGTGTAGAACACTGGTCCACTGTGTAGAACACTACTACTGGTCCACTGTGTAGAACACCACTACTGGCCCACTGTGTAGAACACTACTACTGGCCCACTGTGTAGAACACTACTACTGGTCCACTGTGTAGAACACTACTACTGGCCCACTGTGTAGAACACTACTACTGGCCCACTGTGTAGAACACTACTACTGGCCCACTGTGTAGAACACCACTACTGGCCCACTGTGTACAACACTACTACTGGCCCACTGTGTAGAACACTACTACTGGCCCACTGTGTAGAACACTGCTACTGGTCCACTGTGTAGAACACTACTACTGGCCCACTGTGTAGAACACTACTACTGGCCCACTGTGTAGAACACTACTACTGGCCCACTGTGTAGAACACTACTACTGGCCCACTGTGTACAACACTACTACTGGTCCACTGTGTAGAACACTACTACTGGTCCACTGTGTAGAACACTACTACTGGCCCACTGTGTAGAACACCACTACTGGCCCACTGTGTAGAACACTACTACTGGTCCACTGTGTAGAACACTACTACTGGCCCACTGTGTACAACACTACTACTGGTCCACTGTGTAGAACACCACTACTGGCCCACTGTGTAGAACACTACTACTGGCCCACTGTGTAGAACACTACTACTGGCCCACTGTGTAGAACACTACTACTGGCCCACTGTGTAGAACACTGCTACTGGTCCACTGTGTAGAACACTACTACTGGCCCACTGTGTAGAACACTACTACTGGCCCACTGTGTAGAACACTACTACTGGCCCACTGTGTACAACACTACTACTGGCCCACTGTGTAGAACACTACTACTGGTCCACTGTGTAGAACACTGGTCCACTGTGTAGAACACTACTACTGGTCCACTGTGTAGAACACTACTACTGGTTCACTGTGTAGAACACTACTACTGGCCCACTGTGTAGAACACTGGTCCACTGTGTAGAACACTACTACTGGCCCACTGTGTAGAACACTGGCCCACTGTGTAGAACACTACTACTGGCCCACTGTGTAGAACACTACTACTGGCCCACTGTGTAGAACACTACTACTGGCCCACTGTGTACAACACTACTACTGGTCCACTGTGTAGAACACTACTACTGGCCCACTGTGTAGAACACTACTACTGGCCCACTGTGTACAACACTACTACTGGTCCACTGTGTAGAACACTACTACTGGTCCACTGTGTAGAACACTACTACTGGCCCACTTTGTACAACACTACTACTGGCCCACTGTGTAGAACACTACTACTGGTCCACTGTGTAGAACACTGGTCCACTGTGTAGAACACTACTACTGGTCCACTGTGTAGAACACTACTACTGGTCCACTGTGTAGAACACTACTACTGGCCCACTGTGTAGAACACTGGTCCACTGTGTAGAACACTACTACTGGCCCACTGTGTAGAACACTGGTCCACTGTGTAGAACACTACTACTGGCCCACTGTGTAGAACACTGGCCCACTGTGTAGAACACTACTACTGGCCCACTGTGTAGAACACTACTACTGGCCCACTGTGTAGAACACTACTACTGGCCCACTGTGTAGAACACTAGCCCACTGTGTAGAACACTGCTACTGGCCCACTGTGTAGAACACTACTACTGGCCCACTGTGTAGAACACTGGCCCACTGTGTAGAACACTGGCCCACTGTGTAGAACACTGGCCCACTGTGTAGAACACTACTACTGGCCCACTGTGTAGAACACTACTACTGGCCCACTGTGTAGAACACTGCTACTGGCCCACTGTGTAGAACACTGGCCCACTGTGTAGAACACTGGCCCACTGTGTAGAACACTGGCCCACTGTGTAGAACACTACTACTGGCCCACTGTGTAGAACACTGCTACTGGCCCACTGTGTAGAACACTGGCCCACTGTGTAGAACACTACTACTGGCCCACTGTGTAGAACACCACTACTGGCCCACTGTGTAGAACACTGCTACTGGCCCACTGTGTAGAACACCACTACTGGCCCACTGTGTAGAACACTACTACTGGCCCACTGTGTAGAACACTGTTTGGGACTGTATTTTACCACAGGTACTCACATGCACTATTCTATAAATTCGGCACAAGGCTGGACTCCCTATCCTCTTCCCATGTTAATGTCGTCTTTTGGCTTGTAAAAAATAATTATGTTCAAAAACACGTGTAAAAAGATTTGTCTCCATGTTATGTCGTTTTGGATCGACTGTCTTCTCATCTGTTCACCAACTTATCAGTAAATGAACCATAACCTATTTTCTATTCGTCTGTCGTGTGGACTGTCTCCCAGATGTTGATGGTCAACATCGTGTTGCTCGGTTACTGGTGTATGAACTGGTCTCTGGTCTCACCCAGTGACCCTGTTACTGGTGAATGAACTGGTCTCAGATCTCACCCAGCGACCCTGTTACTGGTGAATGAACTGGTCTCAGGTCTCACCCAGTGACCCTGTTACTGGTGAGTGAACTGCTCTGAGGTCTCACCCAGCGACCCTGTTACTGGTGAATGAACTGGTCTCAGGTCTCACCCAGCGACCCTGTTACTGGTGAATGAACTGGTCTCAGGTCTCACCCAGCGACCCTGTTACTGGTGAATGAACTGGTCTGAGGTCTCACCCAGTGACCCTGTTACTGGTGAGTGAACTGGTCTCTGGTCTCACCCAGCGACCCTGTTACTGGTGAATGAACTGGTCTCAGATGTCACCCAGCGACCCTGTTACTGGTGAATGAACTGGTCTCTGGTCTCACCCAGTGACCCTGTTACTGGTGAGTGAACTGGTCTGAGGTCTCACCCAGCGACCCTGTTACTGGTGAATGAACTGGTCTCAGGTCTCACCCAGCGACCCTGTTACTGGTGAATGAACTGGTCTGAGGTCTCACCCAGTGACCCTGTTACTGGTGAATGAACTGGTCTGAGGTCTCACCCAGCGACCCTGTTACTGGTGAATGAACTGGTCTCAGGTCTCACCCAGCGACCCTGTTACTGGTGAATGAACTGGTCTGAGGTCTCACCCAGTGACCCTGTTACTGGTGTATGAACTGGTCTCTGGTCTCACCCAGTGACCCTGTTACTGGTGAATGAACTGGTCTCAGATCTCACCCAGCGACCCTGTTACTGGTGAATGAACTGGTCTGAGGTCTCACCCAGCGACCCTGTTACTGGTGAATGAACTGGTCTGAGGTCTCACCCAGCGACCCTGTTACTGGTGAATGAACTGGTCTCAGGTCTCACCCAGCGACCCTGTTACTGGTGAATGAACTGGTGTCAGGTGTCACCCAGCGACCCTGTTACTGGTGAATGAACTGGTGTTAGACTCACCCAGCGACCCTGTTACTGGTGAATGAACTGGTCTGAGGTCTCACCGAGCGACCCTGTTACTAGTGAATGAACTGGTCTCAGGTCTCATCCAGCGACCCTGTTACTGGTGAATGAACTGGTCTCTGGTCTCACCCAGTGACCCTGTTACTGGTGAGTGAACTGGTCTGAGGTCTCACCGAGCGACCCTGTTACTAGTGAATGAACTGGTCTCAGGTCTCATCCAGCGACTCTGTTACTGGTGAATGAACTGGTCTGAGGTCTCACCGAGCGACCCTGTTACTGGTGAATGAACTGGTCTGAGGTCTCATCCAGCGACCCTGTTACTGGTGAATGAACTGGTCTGAGGTCTCACCCAGCGACCCTGCTGATGCCAGACACTTAGTGATATTTAACCAAGTTAAATATCACTTTCAGCTGAACAGCAGCCTGACTGGATGATATTCAGCTGTTGGTTCGTGGGCCCGGTGAGGTGGAACAGTAAAACGTAATGGGTAACACTATGATAAGTGCACACTGTGAAGCATTACTAACTACTGAGTAACTCCTGAGTTCATCATTTGTAAAGCAGGACATGCACCAATGGTTAGTGAGTGTGTTAATATCATCATCATCATCATCATCATCATCAGTTCCATAGGAGTACAGCTGACGCCTCAACAGGTTGAGTCATCATTGTGTTCCAGTAGGGGGAGTACCTGGTGGTCCCTATCTCCTCTCCAGGTATGGATGGCCGTTGGTTCACAGAGGAACTCATCCGCCCTTTGACAGGTTTTGTTTCTAGTCCTGCTGGGTGTCCACAGACCCACCTCTCAACAACCCAAGGTTGAAGTTGGGGTGCCGGTTTAGTCGCCGATGACCCAACGGTTGCAGTTTAACGTCGTACCCAGGACAAAGTGTGTAAATAGATGTTCATAAATACTTATTAATACTGCAGTTCATGATAATTCAGGTAGTACTAGTTGTTCGGTAAGTCTTTTGTGTGAGCTCATGTAAAGTGAGGACTATCTCTGCCTTACAAAGCATTTACACATGAGACTGAAAGGCCAGCAGCACCTTGAGACTCACAATAGTCTAAAAGATCATAGGATCCTTTAGAAAGTGTGAGTACATGATTAACAAACTGTTTACATGTACATTTGTGCATGAATTAATCATGAATTTCAGTGTTAACAAGTATTTATAAAACATCTGTTAACACACTCACTAACCACGTCCTGCTTTACAAATGATGAATTCAGGAGTTACTAATACTTAACTAAAGCTTCATGGTGTGTAGTTATTATAAAGTGTTACCGCAATATGTGATGTTGCCATGTCTGTGAAGAGGGAACAACCGTCCCTGGACCGGGGGGGGGGGGGGGTACTGAGAGTACATCTGTCGCCATCTTACAATTCTGTGATTGCAACTATTGCCCAGCCCTGTGTGAATAGTACACATGACCATCTTCCACCTGATTGGCCGTTGAGTTCAGACTGGAGAACAGACCACCTCACCACATGGTCCTAATGGTCACACCTGTTAACATATCAAACCGATCACTGGATTGGGTCATTACGCCACTGTATTGGTTATAAGGGTGGGGGTACCTGCAGTCACTGTATTGGTTATAAGAGTGGGGTTCCTGCAGTCACTGTATTGGTTATAAGAGTGGGGTTCCTGCAGTCACTGTATTGGTTATAAGGGTGGGGTTCCTGCAGTCACTGTATTGGTTATAAGGGTGGGGTACCTGTAGTCACTGTATTGGTTATAAGGGTGGGGTACCTGCAGTCACTGTATTGGTTATAAGGGTGGGGACACCTGCAGTCACTGTATTGGTTATAAGGGTGGGGTAGGTGCAGTCAGTCTATTGGTTATAAGAGTGGGGGTACCTGCAGTCACTGTATTGGTTATAAGGGTGGGGTATCTGCAGTCACTGTATTGGTTATAAGGGTGGGGTAGGTGCAGTCAGTCTATTGGTTATAAGAGTGGGGGTACCTGCAGTCACTGTATTGGTTATAAGGGTGGGGTTCCTGCGGTCACTGTATTGGTTATAAGGGTGGGGACACCTGCAGTCACTGTATTGTTTATAAGGGTGGGGTTCCTGCAGTCACTGTATTGGTTATAAGGGTGGGGTTCCTGCAGTCAGGTGAGATTGAAGAGGTCACTTAGATGATGATGAAAGGTTTCTGTCAGGATGAGCTGGTTTAGCTTCCTCTGATACTTCCTGTGATGGGCTTGAGTTCTGTTTGCTGGCTTTCACCTTGTGTTCAGACGGCGTTGGTTAAGTAGATAACGTGACGTTTGGCCAGTATGTCGTCATAATACTGTGTATATGACGTGTATTTGGTGGTGTGAGACTAGATGTGTTGTGGGATTGTGGTGAGCTGGTGATAGAACTTAGATGTTGGAATGGAGGAGTTGGATGTGCCTTCCCAAAAAGAAACGTACTGTGGTGCTAAACCCAAAAAACATGTACTCACAAACCACATCCAAGGATGTCGGGTAGCAGTCAGCGGTGTGAAGGAGGACGGGGACAGGGCCTGATTGTGCAGTAGGCTGAAACATTAGCATGTTTTGCTGGCCAAAATAAATTGGTGAAAGTGAGACACTGTCCCTGTCCTTTTCCAACTTGTGAGTACTACCCGACATCGTTGGATGTGGTTCTTGGGAACTTAAATGTTGTCATTCCCTGGTCTAAAGCCTCCTACAGACTGCGGATGTCGGCCGTCTCAGACAAAAGACTAAATGTGGCGATAACTTTGGTCATGGGTCCAACACGGTGGTCCTACACCGCACTGTGAACCTGTCTCACTGTGAGACAGGTTCACTGTGAGACAGGTTCACTGTGAGACAGGCTCACAGTGAGACAGGTTCACACACGGCCGTTATGACGGTCTTGTGACGGAGGATAACCTGGGACAGAAGTCTGACAGAGTCAGAAATGTAGGACGACCATCTCACGATGTGACTGCTGCTGCCACCTACGTCTGCTGACAACCAATGAAAATGTAGCACGACATGACGCACTGGTCAACGTCACGCACAATCTTTGCTGCTAAACAAACAAACAAACAAACACACTGTCAGCATCTGTGACCCAAATGCCTTGGATTCAACAAAACCAGCAACAAAACCAGCAACAAAACCAGCAAAACGAGCTGTGGCGACTACTGAAAGGACCGGATTCCTGCTTGGCGTCCTGCTGCTCTACCAGCGGCGTAGACTGATGACACGCAGATGCAGCACGACTTGCGTCGTAGCCTGCGATTCAGTTGTGTTGTCATCGTACAGTCTACACACATCACACCTGATGTGGTACCAAGTTTATCAGATCCATGTCGCACAGTGTGGCCTGCAGTACACTTGCAGGCCTGCAGTACACTTACAGGCCTGCAGTACACTTACAGGACTGCAGTACACTTACAGGCCTGCAGTAAACTAACAGGCCTGCAGTACACTTACAGGCCTGCAGTACACTTACAGGACTGCAGTACACTTGCAGGCCTGCAGTACACTTACAGGCCTGCAGTACACTTACAGGACTGCAGTACACTTACAGGACTGCAGTACACTTACAGGCCTGCAGTACACTTACAGGCCTGCAGTACACTTACAGGACTGCAGTAAACTTACAGGCCTGCAGTACACTTACAGGCCTGCAGTACACTTACAGGACTGCAGTACACTTACAGGACTGCAGTACACTTGCAGGCCTGCAGTAAACTTACAGGACTGCAGTAAACGTACAGGACTGCAGTAAACTTACAGTACTGCAGTAAACGTACAGGACTGCAGTAAACTTACAGGACTGCAGTAAACGTACAGGACTGCAGTAAACTTACAGTACTGCAGTAAACGTACAGGACTGCAGTACACTAACAGGACTGCAGTACACTTGCAGGCCTGCAGTACACTTACAGGCCTGCAGTACACTTGCAGGCCTGCAGTACACTTACAGGCCTGCAGTACACTTACAGGCCTGCAGTACACTTGCAGGCCTGCAGTAAACGTACAGGACTGCAGTAAACGTACAGGCCTGCAGTAAACTTACAGGACTGCAGTAAACTTACAGGCCTGCAGTACACTTACAGGCCTGCAGTACACTTACAGGACTGCAGTACACTTACAGGACTGCAGTACACTTGCAGGCCTGCAGTAAACTTACAGGACTGCAGTAAACGTACAGGACTGCAGTAAACTTACAGTACTGCAGTAAACGTACAGGACTGCAGTAAACTTACAGGACTGCAGTAAACGTACAGGACTGCAGTAAACTTACAGTACTGCAGTAAACGTACAGGACTGCAGTACACTAACAGGACTGCAGTACACTTGCAGGCCTGCAGTACACTTACAGGCCTGCAGTACACTTGCAGGCCTGCAGTACACTTACAGGCCTGCAGTACACTTACAGGCCTGCAGTACACTTGCAGGCCTGCAGTAAACGTACAGGACTGCAGTAAACGTACAGGCCTGCAGTAAACTTACAGTACTGCAGTAAACGTACAGGCCTGCAGTACACTAACAGGACTGCAGTACACTAACAGGCCTGCAGTACACTAACAGGACTGCAGTACACTAACAGGACTGCAGTAAACTAACAGGACTGCAGTAAACTAACAGGCCTGCAGTAAACGTACAGGCCTGCAGTAAACTTACAGTACTGCAGTAAACGTACAGGCCTGCAGTACACTAACAGGACTGCAGTACACTAACAGGCCTGCAGTACACTAACAGGACTGCAGTACACTAACAGGACTGCAGTAAACTAACAGGACTGCAGTAAACTAACAGGCCTGCAGTAAACTTACAGTACTGCAGTAAACGTACAGGACTGCAGTACACTTACAGGCCTGCAGTAAACTAACAGGACTGCAGTAAACTAACAGGCCTGCAGTAAACTTACAGTACTGCAGTAAACGTACAGGACTGCAGTACACTAACAGGACTGCAGTAAACTAACAGGCCTGCAGTAAACTAACAGGCCTGCAGTAAACTTACAGGCCTGCAGTAAACTAACAGGCCTGCAGTAAACTAACAGGACTGCAGTAAACTAACAGGACTGCAGTAAACTTACAGGCCTGCAGTAAACTTACAGTACTGCAGTAAACTTACAGGACTGCAGTAAACCAACAGGACTGCAGTAAACTTACAGTACTGCAGTAAACTTACAGTACTGCAGTAAACTTGCAGGCCTGCTAACATCTCAGTGTGTAGGAGGCGTTACAGGCTGCACGACAGTAACGTGAGACCATTTCTGAAGTTATTCTGCCGCTCTAGTGAAGAGTCTCTACCTGCTGGTTCATCATGTCAACATTACTAGTGATCATTGATGTACATGTTGTGTTGTATAAATATGGTGTGGAAGCACCAGGAGTCCTCCACCACATCCCACCACATCGCCCGTGTGGGGCTGTTCAGTCACACAGCACTTCAGTGGGGCGTCATTAAAACAGTGTGCAGGCACATGTTCAATGAGATGAGGGCTGCAGCTTCGCCAAGCAGTGCAAGACAGACACACACAAACACAGACAGACACAGACCGACACAGACAAACACAGACACAGACCGACACAGACAAACACAGCAAACACATTATAAGATATACACAAACACGGTATAAGATATACACAAACACAGTATAAGATATACACAAACACAGTATAAGATATACACAAACACGGTATAAGATATACACAAACACAGTATAAGATATACACAAACACGGTATAAGATATACACAAACACAGTATAAGATATACACAAACACGGTATAAGATATACACAAACACGGTATAAGATATACACAAACACGGTATAAGATATACACAAACACAGTATAAGATATACACAAACACGGTATAAGATATACACAAACACAGTATAAGATATACACAAACACGGTATAAGATATACACAAACACAGTATAAGATATACACAAACACAGTATAAGATATACACAAACACAGTATAAGATATACACAAACGCAGTATAAGATATACACAAACACGGTATAAGATATACACAAACACGGTATAAGATATACACAAACACGGTATAAGATATACACAAACACAGTATAAGATATACACAAACACAGTATAAGATATACACAAACACAGTATAAGATATACACAAACACGGTATAAGATATACACAAACACAGTATAAGATATACACAAACACAGTATAAGATATACACAAACACGGTATAAGATATACACAAACACAGTATAAGATATACACAAACACAGTATAAGATATACACAAACACGGTATAAGATATACACAAACACGGTATAAGATATACACAAACACAGTATAAGATATACACAAACACAGTATAAGATATACACAAACGCGGTATAAGATATACACAAACACGGTATAAGATATACACAAACACGGTATAAGATATACACAAACACAGTATAAGATATACACAAACACAGTATAAGATATACACAAACGCAGTATAAGATATACACAAACACAGTATAAGAGATACAAACATGAAGACCAAAAGATAAAAATAAGTTAAAATAGAACAAGAGTACAAAATATTTAAACATATCCACAGACATTCAGTGAGTAGCCAGGTTCAGGTGGGCAACAGCTTGGGGAAAGAAGCTGTTTTTGAGCCTGGTAGTGCGGGCTCTGAGGCTCCTGTAGCGCCTCCCAGAGTGCAGGGGGGAGAACAGTCCATGGTTGGGGTGGGTGGGATCTCTGCTGAGACCCCTTCCAAGGCAGCGTTTGTGATAAGTGTCTTTTATGGCTGGGAGCTGGGTACCGGTGATATGCTGGGCCACCTTGACGACCCCCTGCAGAGCTTTCTGGTCTACTGAGGAGCAGTTGCCGTACCACACTGAGATGCAGATGGTCAGGATGCTCTCTATGGTGCAGTGGTAGAAGTTGGGGAGAATTTGGGGGGTAGACGGGCGCTCCTCAGCCTCCTCAGGAAATGCAGGCGTTGTTGGTCCTTTTTCACAAGGGCCTGGGTGTTTCATGTCCAGGAGAGGTCTGGACTGATGTGGACTCCAAGCTGGAGACACGCTCCACTTCCACCCCATTGATGTGTATGGGGGAGTGGCTGCAGCTTCTAGACCTCCTGAAGTCCACAATCAGCTCCTTCGTCTTCTGCATATTGAGGACAAGGTTGTTGGTGGTGCACCATGGTGAGAGGTGCTGAATCACGTCCCTGTAGGCCGTCTCATCGTTGTCGGTGATACGGCCTACGAACAGTGACAAGATGTTGTGCCAGTTGGTCTTGTCAGTATCACCCAGCCTGGATGACCTGGGGTTTGCTCAGACAACATGTTGGCTGCTGTTCAGTCATCAGAAGTTGTTAGGACGGTCCGAAAGAGTTTTAGAACGGCTGAGCGTTCATTTCTGTCCGTCTGTGTTGGTCGTGGTCAGTGTGTGTCTGTAAACGTTATTATCACATTATTATTATAACGGTTCAACTGATCACAAGAGGAACAGCCACCTCCCTGAAGCAGGAATTGCTCACATGGACTGTGTGTGTGTGTGTGTGTGTGTGTGTGTGTGTGTGTGTGTGTGTGTGTGTGTGTGTGTGTGTGTGTGTGTGTGTAGGTGATGGCATCCACGCGGATGAAACTGCGAGTGCGTCGTCGTGACAACATTGCCGGGGGGAGCAGCAGGAGAGCAGGAGGAGCTGATGGAGAGGAGGAGAGAAACAGAGAGAGCACCAGTAGGAGCAGCAGAAAGAAAGCCGCTACCGCCGCCTCCACCTCCTCCTCCTCTACCTCAGTACGGATGGTGTCGGCGGAGGAGACGTCCCCGGACTCCAAATGCCCGATCTGTCTGGACCGCTTCAACAACCTGGCCTACCTGGACCGCTGCCTGCACCGCTTCTGCTTCCCCTGCATCCAGGAGTGGTCGCACAACAAGGCCGAGTGTCCTCTCTGTAAGCAGCCCTTCACCTCCATCCTGCACTCCGTCCGCGCACATGATGACTTCAAGGAGTACACCCTCCGGCCAGCGCCTAGCAACGGCAGCGTGGCTGCCACTGTCGCCATGGTGGCCGCCATGGCGACAGCAGCGCGGAATGAGCAGGAGATGAGGCTGACACTGAGGAGGAGAAGGGAGGGGGTTAGGGGGCTGGAGGGAGAAGAGCCCACCGCTGTGACCAGGAGGAGTAGTAGTAGAAGGAGGAGGAGGCACGGGCAGGGAGGGAGGGGCAGTCAGAGGAGGAGAACAGACGAGTGGTACCTGGCTCCTCCTGTACCAGCCACGCCACCCCTGCTACCGCCCCCCTTCTCCCCCATTCTGGGTGAGGATGAGGGAGAGGACCTGGGGAGGCGAATGGAAGGAGGAGTAGAGGAGCTGGGGGGGAGGGGGGTGATATTTGATGGACTGACAGGTCTTGAAGGGGTGGTAACCCCCGTCAACCTTAACGACAGCTCGACGCGGCGACTGATGACGCGGCTGGCTGCCCGGCGGCACTTGCAGCGTGAAGGAGGGAGCGTCAGGCAGCTGAGGGACAGAGAGATGCTCATCTTCCGCCGGGCGCTCTACCGCAGTGGGATCCGGGTTTGTGGGGTTGCCGGGGTCGGCGGTAACCACGGACAACAGCAGCAGCGTGATGTCACAGCTGACAGCTTTCGTCGGAACCCTGCCCACCTGAACAGACTCCGCCCCTGGCTCCGGAGGGAGCTGACAGTGCTGTATGGTGCCCACGGCTCCCTGGTGGACATTGTTCAACGCATCATCACCGCCCGCCTTGCACGCTATGGTCTGGAGGACACGCCCACCATAGAGGAGGAGCTGAGGCCTTTCCTGTTGGCAAGGACGGATCACTTCCTGCACGAGCTGTTGAGTTTTGCACGGTCACCCCTAAGTTTGGAGAACTACGACCTCCAGGCCGCGTACGAACCCCCGGCGACCGCCACGGACCTGGACGGCCAGATCAGCTCCGCTGATGATGACTCGGTCATCGCCATCTCTGAGGGAGAGGAGGAGGCGGGGGAGGGGAGGGATGCAGGAGGAAGTGGAAACGATGACATCATCCAGACTGGTAGCTCTCTCAGCCTGTCGGCTTGGGACAATGAGACCCCGGGTCCATCCTACTCCACCTCCAAGCCCTGCGATTCGCCGGCGTTGTCGTCCATAAGCCCCAGGAGACAGGAGGGAGCAAATGGGGAGCCTGGAGCTGAGGAGAAACGAGAAGAGCCGGAGGGGGAGGACGAGTGTCTCATCGTTGGCTATGTGAAGCCCATGGCAGAGCGGACGCCTGAACTGGTTCAGCTCTCTTCTGACACCGAGGAGGAGAAGGAGGAGAAGAAAGAGGAGGAGAAGAAGACTGAGACTCTTCCTCCACTGCCCTCCATCGTTCCCTCTCTCCCTGTAATCCCTCCATCCACCTCAAAAAACCAACCAGAGGAGAGAGAGACAGACAGACCGAGGCAGGGCAGCCAGCAGCGCTCACGTGCACGCTCCAGGTCACGTGCACGCTCCAGCTCACGTGCACGCTCCAGGTCAGGTGAGCGCTCCAGCTCACGTGCACGCTCCAGCTCACGTGCGCGCTCCAGGTCAGGTGAGCGCTCCAGGTCACGTGCACGCTCCAGCTCACGTGCACGCTCCAGGTCAGGTGAGCGCTCGCGGCGGCTGTCCTGGTCAGGCAGCTCTGATGGAAGCGGGTGCGGCGGGAACACGGCGTGTGTGTTCATACACACCTCACCAGGAGAGCCCAACGGACAGAGAGAGGGATGGGGGAGGCCTTCTAGTTACCCAGAATGCTCCGGCTGTGAGAGACTGAGAGAGGGGGAGAGAGGGCAGGATGAAGACGGCGGGGTTCTGGGTGCTGCGCTGAGCCCAGACCGCTTGCCCTATGGCGAGATGTTCCGGCGCTCCTGCAGCTCCTCCCAATCCTCCCCATCCCTAGACTCCCCCTGGGAGCCCCCCCATTCCAGACCGGGCTGCCTCTCCTCCTCCCTCTCCCCCTCCCCCGCATCCTCTCCCCGCTCCACCATCATCCGGGGAAATGCCGGTGCCCACGGTGACAAGCCAGGGGGCAAGAGGAAGTACAAGAGCCGTCACCTAGATGACGACTATACCTGGAAACCAAGCAGCGGTCGCCATGGAGATGGCAGGAGGGAGCAAGGAGAGGAGAGGAAGAGGAGAGAGAGGAGGAGGAGGAGGAAGAGAAGAGAGTGTCTCAGGGAGGACAGCGTTAGTGAGGAGGAGAGGTAAAACCAGTTACTGTCAATAAAAACTATTTACAACAGACCTGGACTGGCAAACAAACATCGGCTGCTTTTATCTTCCTGTTTCCTGTTTCATTGAAATATCTTTTTTTCCTCTCTTTCATCACCCTGCTAGCACCACAACGCCACGCTAGCCAAGTTAGCACAGCATGGATATGGCGGAAGATAGCAGCTAGCTTCCATCTCCCTAGCATGAAGTACTGAGCAGATAGACGGATAGATAGATTGATCAATGGATGGATTAATCAGTAGCTAGATGGATAGCTCAATAGTTCAATAGACGGATGGATAAATCAGTTGGATAGATTAATAGATGGATAGCTCAATAGTTCAATAGACGGATGGATAAATCAGTTGGATAGATTAATAGATGGATAGCTCAATAGTTCAATAGACGGATGGATAAATCAGTTGGATAGATTAATAGATGGATAGATCAATAGTTCAATAGACGGATGGATAAATCAGCTGGATAGATTAATAGATGGATAGATCAATAGTTCAATAGACGGATGGATAAATCAGTTGGATAGATTAATAGATGGATAGCTCAATAGTTCAATAGACGGATGGATAAATCAGCTGGATAGATTAATAGATGGATAGATCAATAGTTCAATAGACGGATGGATAAATCAGCTGGATAGATTAATAGATGGATAGATCAATAGTTCAATAGACGGATGGATAAATCGGCTGGATAGATTAATAGATGGATAGATCAATAGTTCAATAGATGGATGGATAAATCAGCTGGATAGATTAATAGATGGATAGCTCAATAGTTCAATCGATGGATGGATAAATCAGCTGGATAGATTAATAGATGGATAGCTCAATAGTTCAATAGACGGATGGATAAATCAGCTGGATAGATTAATAGATGGATAGATCAATAGTTCAATCGATGGATGGATAAATCAGCTGGATAGATTAATAGATGGATAGCTCAATAGTTCAATCGATGGATGGAGAGATCAGGAGATTGTCTAGTCTCTTTATTTGGTGGTTATGGGAGGTGCATGTCGAGCCCTCTTAATAATATCCGTCTCTCTCTGTTTGTCTCCGTCCTCTCTCATCCTCCTGGCTACCTGTGTTAGCAGCAGCAAGAAGAGCAGGAGGAGGTGCAGCAGCAGGAGGTGCAGTAGCAGTCGGAGTCCCAGTGTGGAGATCATCTATGAACGTACCGTCACGCCCGCTCCGCCTCCCAGCAAACGCCGACGCAGACGTCGCAGGAAGACACAGCTCAGCGGGTAAACGACCGTCACCATGGAAACCGTCACAAATTAATTTAAGTGGGTGTCCGGGTAGTGTAGCGGTCCATTCCGTTGCCTGCCAACACAGGGCTCGTCAGTTCAAATCCCCGTGTTACCTCCGGCTTGGTTGAGCATCCCTGCAGACACAATTGGCAGTGTCTGCAGGTGGGAAGCCAGATGTGGGTATGTGTCCTGGTTGCTACCTAGCGCCTCCTCTGGTCGGTCAGGGCACCTGTTCGGGGGGGGGGGGGACTGGAGGGAATAGCATGAACCTCCCACGCGCTACGTCCCCCTGGGGAAACTCCTCACTGTCAGGTGAAAAGAAGCGGCTGGTGACTCCACATGTATGGGAGGAGACATGTGGTAGTCTGCAGCCCTCCCCGGATCAGCAGAGGGGGTGGAGCAGAGACCGGGACGGCTCAGAGGGGGTGGAGCAGAGACCGGGACGGCTCAGAGAGCGGGGTGGAGCAGAGACCGGGACGGCTCAGAGAGTGGAGTGGTTGGCCAGATACAATTAGGAAGAAAAAGGGGGGGGATTTTAATTAATTGAAGTGACAACTGGTATCAAAGGTTTGCGATTTATTAGGCGAAATAATGATTGACACAGCGATCCACCAATCAGGGCTTAGCAATGGCCTCACTTCCTCCATCAGACGTCACAACAGCAGTGAGAGAGCAGCTTTGGTGTAGCGTGACGTTGACACTAGCTGGATGAAAAGACGGGGGGAGACTTACAGGGAAGAGACATGCTGAGTTGTTCTGGGGGAAACTGAAATAGATTCATGTCATCCTGAGTCATGGAGGATGGAGTCATGGAGGATGGAGTCATGGAGGATGGAGTGATGCGTTTTTTTTTATCCTTTTCCCCCAAATTCAAATCCCTTCACACACCCCAAGAAAAACTTTCCAGCTCTGTATTCTGGAAGTACTGCGATCTGCTGCAGAATTACAGTCTCGTGTAGTCTCGTGTTGCTGTTATCCACAGCAGCTTACATGAGAGTTAATGCAACACAGGCCAGGATCTAGACAGGAAGACTGCACACACACACACACACACACACACACACACACACACACACACACACACACACACACACACACACACACACACACGTGTACGGTTCCTGTACACTCATGTTGCACGGTGGCACAGTGGTTAGCGTGTCACCTCACAGCAAGCAGGTCCTGGGTTCAAGCCCCGGGGTAGGCAAGTCACCTCAGAGTTCATGTATAGTGCATTATCACACCGAGGTGTCCAAGCACACTTTGCCCCAAAAACACCATTCCTTACAATCCAGCCTTGGGGGACATCCTGTGTGTGGAGTTTGCATGTAATAAAGCTACCTTAATAAAGCTAGCTTAACAAAGCTACCTTAATAATGCTAGCTTAACAAAGCTACCTTAATAAAGCTAGCTTAACAAAGCTACCTTAATAATGCTAGCTTAACAAAGCTACCTCAATAAAGCTACCTTAATAAAGCTACCTTAACAAAGCTACTTTAACAAAGCTACCTTAATAATGCTACCTTAACAAAGCTACCTTAACAAAGCTACTTTAACAAAGCTACCTTAATAATGCTACCTTAACAAAGCTACCTTAACAAAGCTACCTTAATAATGCTACCTTAACAAAGCTACCTTAACAAAGCTACTTTAACAAAGCTACCTTAATAATGCTACCTTAACAAAGCTACCTTAATAAAGCTACCTTAACAAAGCTACCTTAATAAAGCTACCTTAATAAAGCTACCTTAACAAAGCTACCTTAACAAAGCTACCTTAATAAAGCTACCTTAATAATGCAGCTTTACTGACAGCTGATGTTTGCTTATGGCATGAAACAAGCTTGTACTGTCTCATAAACAATTTACTTAACATACTGGATTAAACATATCTATATAGCTGTATCTATATCTATATATCAACACGGATACAGGAAAAAAGATTTTAATATTTTCCTGTATCCGTGTTGTTATTCCATTCCTCATTAGTTGAGCACTCACAAAACCATTGACGGGTTTGGAAAAAACGCTATATATATAGCTAGATAGATAGATAGATGGATATATATATATATATATAAAAACACACGTGTTTTACCTGATATAGTGCCCTGGAGCAAAGCACAGCCCCCCCCCCCCACCACCAGCGCTGTCACTATCTTTCTGTCTGAAAAAGATCTTCAGCAAAACAAATCCGTGTATTTATCACATCCATCTTCCACTTCCGGTGTGGGAGGACGGCGGCGCAAATTCCTGTTTGCAGCGGCCTCGCCCAGTAGCGTCCATGCAGTGTATTTGTCCACGTCTGCGTCTAAGTTTGTCTTCATTTGATGGCTGGGAGAGCTGGCGCTGGATCGGCTGGGGAAGCTGGTGTCCTGTGGGCCCAAGGACCACGGGCCTGACCGGAGCTGTGCCCGAAGAGGAAACACCGAGGGCGGTCTGACAGGACGCAGAAGCGGGGCAGGCTAAGCTAACTGCTAGCCCATGCAGAGCGGCAGTTCCGACAGTCATCCCGGCTGGCGTTCGTTCTCCTGGACAGTGATTTTTGTTGTTTAGTTTAGAAGTGTGTTAGTTTGGATATATGTGTGCTCTTGCAGCTCTTGTAGTTTTTAGATGTGTTTTTGTTTTTGTGTTGCACTGCTGTGGGCTGCATGAAATGAAACGACAAAGTGTTTCTGATTCTGATCTCTCTCTCTCACTCAGTTCTCCAGTGGTCATCACCATCGATAGTGACAGTAGCCATGACGACATCCACAACAGTTCCCCAAACCTTAGAAACCAGCAGCCGATGGACTTCTCCATTTCTACCCTCCCTCCTCTCCCACTAGTGGAGGCTGACGGTATGGGCGGTGACCTGGACGCTGACATCAGCAAGCTCCCCATTGACATCCTGGAGCAAGGATCTGATGGATCGGAGGCCAAGTCTGACATCCAATCAAAGCCCGAAACTCCCGTCGCCCTTGACAGCAACGATGACGGCAGTAGTCAACACGGAGAATTGCCTCAAAACGATGACGGTAGACCAGCTGAAGAGGTCATTGGCACGACGACCTCCGCCATCAATCAAAGCCCGCTGGAGGGCCCGTTTACAGACCAAGAGAGGCCTTGGCCAATGGGAGACAGAGTTACAGGGCAAGTGACAGACAGTATCGCTGTGCCAGACAAAGAGAGAGAGACATTTGGTACCTCTCCAGCAACAGGAGCTGAAGTGAGTTTGGGGGAGAGGGGGGTGGAGGTGAGAGAGAGAGGGGACAGAGAGAAACGAGTGGAGGTTGAAAAGAGCAATGCAACAGTTGGGATCTCTGACCGCCGTCTCCTAGCAACCATCCTTAATGACCTGGCGGACATTGGCAGGACTGGACTGGACCCTTCACTGACCTTTGACCCTAGAAAAAGGCATTTTGGTGCTGCCTGTGCTTTGGGGGTGGGTGGCGGCGGTAGTGGAGGTGGGAGGGGCCTTTTAACCTCCGGAGGTCCCGACTCTGACCGGGATGCCGGGCCTTCTTCCCTGTCCACCCGGACGGAAGAGATCCAGGCAGTTGCCCCAGCCAAAGATGACGTCACATCAACTACTGAGTCCAGCACCCCACCTCCTGCTCCTCTTCCTCAGTGTGAGGAGGTCAGAGGTGAGTTTCTCCCTGTGAGTGCTGTTGGTAAGAAACTTTCCCCTCCATCACCTCCCAGTCTGTCTCCAGTCTCTCCTCCAGACACCCAGTTAACTTCTGACCTCCCTGAAGACGACCTGTTTGAGTCGACCAATAATGCGCCTTCTTTCAGCCATGCAGACCCTGCCCACCACGGCGGGACGCCCTCTGCTGGTTGTGTGGGCAGAGCCAGACTGTCCTGTGGTCTCCTTGATGCAGCTTTAACTCCCCCTCTCCTCCTTCACTCCTCCACCTCTGGATGGAGAGACACAGCAACTGGCTCTCGCACCTCTCAGCCTTCTTGCCTGTTGGAGCGTCGTTCCAACAGGAGTGCGCCTCCTACAGTCAGTGCTGGCAACTCACTGAGTCCCACTTCTACGACATCTGGCGACATTTGGAAAGCCATGAACTCTGCGTCATCTGGCGGTCTTTCCAGAGAGACACCGGCTCATAGAGACACCACTCGCCATCATGAGTTCTCATTTCCTGTGATGAGAAACCAGAGCCGGTCTGAAGGCGGTCTGCTGGACAGACCATCTTCATCATCATCATCACCCGCCAAGCCACATTCCGCCAATCACCTCAGCAACCCAATGCACAGCCGCCACCTGCTATGGTCGTTAAACCCTGAGGAATCTCAGCCGTCTGTCCAGACGTGGCTCCACAGTCTGCCTCCACTGAAGACCTCCGCCCGACACTCGGCCCCCAGCTCCACACTGGAGCTCAGCTCCCCCTCAAAACCTCGCAGAGGCTCTCACTTTTACGCTGGTCGCCTCATAGACAATCATGTGGCTCCGTCGCCGCCTGCTGGAGAGCAGTGGAACTGTCGTCGGCTGAACGAGGTGCGTTTGGACACACAGTCGACTGGCGAGGAGCGTTCAGCAAGTGTGGGCCGTCTGCCCGCCAGCGATGACTGAGATGCTGGCCTTGTCTGGAACACACACACACACACACACACACACACACACACACACACACACACACACTCGGCTACATAGGACGGCAGGACAACACACACACACACACACACACACTCGGCTACATAGGACGGCAGGACAACACACACACACACACACACACACTCGGCTACATAGGACGGCAGGACAACACACACACACAGACGTTGTTAGTGGAGGAATGAGTACATAAGTGATGGATAGTGAAGAGTCAGGAGGAGGAGGATGATGATGATGATGATGGATTTTACTGTGTTAATGACAATATTGTTCATTCTTGTTTTATAAACTTGACAAGGTTGATGTGTGGAAAAAGATTTTACCTGTTTTCACCACTTAATTTCTGAATGCAGTCTGTGTGTGTGTGTGTGTGTGTGTGTGTGTGTGTGTGTGTGTGTGTGTGTGTGTGTGTGTGTGTGTGTGTGTGTGTGTGTGTTGAGAGAGAGAGAGAGACAAATTGACCCTGAAGTTAAATATTTAGCTTTTGTTTCAGCAGCATTGGAGGTCAACTTTGTGTTCTATTTGGTGATTGGCTGTTTACCTGACATCATGTTAATAAGCCCCGCCCACCTGGTGTCCCAAGCGGGACGAAACAAACTGAGAAATAAACGCCAGTTCACTTTCACTTTTGATGACTAGAGTATTAATATTTTATTTATCCACCTCAAACTGAAGTCTTATGACTGTTTCTAAATGGTTAATTACACAGTTAATTATCTGACTTGTATCTTGGCAGCGCTCAGTGTTTATAAAGTATGTTGCGTGGCTTCACCAGCAGGGGGAGTCCAGACAGCGTCAGACCTGCTCTCTGTTTCAACCCTTGTGTTCTGTTTGGGTCAAAATGACCCGTTCGAAATGACGAGTACGAACCATAAAGGGTGTTGATATGAGTTGATAAGAGTAGTAGGTGAGATAAGGATGAGACATGTGGGGGGTTTTTAGATAAATGTTACAGCTGTATCGCTGTGAAATCCAAAGGTGGCTTGGGTCAATATGACTGGTGAACAATACATCCGTTGCTAATTAGTGAAGAGAACATGAGGATTAATCTGGTCTGGATCAGAAGCTGAGCCTGAGCCTTGTTGATCTGGTTCATCTTAGACAACAGGAGTCCCAATTTAATAGAATTGGAGAAAATGTTTCTAAAAGCACCAAATAAAAGGAACTTTCCCTCCCAGAGGACAGGAAACGTGTTCGTGTTGGAGTAAAACACGTACATGAACATGAAGCCATGCCCACCTTTAAAGGGTCTTGTTATGAGATTCACTGTGGATGAACACAAAGTTGTTTCTTGTATGTCAATGGGGAAAAACACGAAGTGCAGGAAACCTGATTGCGGTGAGTATTTCACCTCATTTCACTGTTTCTGTTGTGTAACTGACTTCATACTCAACAAACCAGTTACCCCAGTATTACTGTGTTACCAGTATAATGAACACGTATGTTAATGATCTGCCTTTGTGACCTCATGACATCTAATGCATCTTGTCATTGCTGAACAAAGGAAGCAACCGCAGCGGAACAGCCTGCAGGCCCGCAGGCAGCCTGCAGACAGCCTGCAGACAGCCTGTACACAGCCTGTAGACTGCCTGTAGACAGCCCGTAGACTGCCTGTACACAGCCTGTACACAGCCTGTACACAGCCTGTACACAGCCTGCAGACAGCCTGCAGACGGTCTGCAGCCTGCAGACAGCCTGTAGACATGCTGCAGACAGCCTGCAGCCTGCAGACGGTCTGCAGCCTCCAGAAAGCCTGTAGACTGCCTGCAGACAGCCTGTAGACTGCCTGTAGACAGCCTGTACACAGCCTGTAGACAGCCTGTAGACAGCCTGCAGCCTGCAGACAGCCTGTAGACAGCCTGTAGACTGCCTGTAGACAGCCTGCAGACAGCCTGTAGACAGCCTGTAGACTGCCTGTAGACTGCCTGTAGACAGCCTGCAGACAGCCTGTAGACAGCCTGCAGCCTGCAGACAGCCTGTAGACAGCCTGTAGACAGCCTGCAGCCTGCAGACAGCCTGTAGACAGCCTGTAGACAGCCTGTACACAGCCTGCAGCCTGTAGACAGCCTGTAGACAGCCTGTAGACAGCCTGTAGACAGCCTGCAGACAGCCTGTAGACAGCCTGTAGACAGCCTGCAGACAGCCTGTAGACAGCCTGTAGACAGCCTGTAGACAGCCTGCAGCCTGCAGACAGCCTGTAGACAGCCTGTAGACAGCCTGTAGACAGCCTGCAGCCTGCAGACAGCCTGTAGACAGCCTGTAGACAGCCTGTAGACAGCCTGCAGACAGCCTGTAGACTGCCTGTAGACAGCCTGTACACAGCCTGTAGACAGCCTGTAGACAGCCTGCAGCCTGCAGACAGCCTGTAGACAGCCTGTAGACTGCCTGTAGACAGCCTGCAGACAGCCTGTAGACAGCCTGTAGACTGCCTGTAGACTGCCTGTAGACAGCCTGCAGACAGCCTGTAGACAGCCTGCAGCCTGCAGACAGCCTGTAGACAGCCTGTAGACAGCCTGCAGCCTGCAGACAGCCTGTAGACAGCCTGTAGACAGCCTGTACACAGCCTGCAGCCTGTAGACAGCCTGTAGACAGCCTGTAGACAGCCTGTAGACAGCCTGCAGACAGCCTGTAGACAGCCTGTAGACAGCCTGCAGACAGCCTGTAGACAGCCTGTAGACAGCCTGTAGACAGCCTGCAGCCTGCAGACAGCCTGTAGACAGCCTGTAGACAGCCTGTAGACAGCCTGCAGCCTGCAGACAGCCTGTAGACAGCCTGTAGACAGCCTGCAGACAGCCTGCAGACAGCCTGTAGACAGCCTGTAGACAGCCTGTAGACTGCCTGTAGACTGCCTGTAGACAGCCTGCAGCCTGCAGACAGCCTGTAGACAGCCTGTAGACAGCCTGCAGCCTGCAGACAGCCTGTAGACAGCCTGTAGACAGCCTGCAGACAGCCTGCAGACAGCCTGTAGACAGCCTGTAGACTGCCTGTAGACAGCCTGCAGACAGCCTGTAGACAGCCTGTAGACAGCCTGCAGACAGCCTGCAGACAGCCTGCAGCCTGCAGACAGCCTGTAGACAGCCTGCAGACAGCCTGTAGACAGCCTGTAGACAGCCTGCAGCCTGCAGACAGCCTGTAGACAGCCTGTAGACAGCCTGCAGACAGCCTGCAGACAGCCTGTAGACAGCCTGTAGACAGCCTGTAGACTGCCTGTAGACTGCCTGTAGACAGCCTGCAGCCTGCAGACAGCCTGTAGACAGCCTGTAGACAGCCTGCAGACAGCCTGTAGACAGCCTGCAGCCTGCAGACAGCCTGTAGACAGCCTGCAGCCTGCAGACAGCCTGTAGACAGCCTGTAGACAGCCTGTAGACAGCCTGCAGACAGCCTGCAGCCTGCAGACAGCCTGTAGACAGCCTGTAGACAGCCTGCAGCCTGCAGACAGCCTGTAGACAGCCTGCAGCCTGCAGAAAGCCTGTAGACTGCCTGTAGACAGCCTGTACACAGCCTGCAGCCTGTAGACAGCCTGTAGACAGCCTGTACACAGCCTGCAGCCTGTAGACAGCCTGCAGACAGCCTGTAGACAGCCTGTAGACAGCCTGCAGACGGCCTGCAGCCTCCAGAAAGCCTGTAGACAGCCTGTACACAGCCTGCAGCCTGTAGACAGCCTGTAGACAGCCTGTAGACAGCCTGCAGACAGCCTGTAGACTGCCTGTAGACAGGCTGTACACAGCCTGCAGCCTGTAGACAGCCTGCAGGCCCGCAGACAGCCTGCAGACAGCCTGTAGACAGCCTGCAGACAGCCTGCAGCCTGCAGACGGTCTGCAGCCTCCAGAAAGCCTGTAGACAGCCTGCAGACAGCCTGTAGACAGCCTGCAGACAGCCTGCAGACAGCCTGCAGACAGCCTGCAGACAGCCTCCAGAAAGCCTGTAGACAGCCTGCAGACAGCCTGTAGACAGCCTGCAGACAGCCTCCAGAAAGCCTGTAGACAGCCTGCAGACAGCCTGTAGACAGCCTGCAGACAGCCTGCAGACAGCCTGCAGACAGCCTGTAGACAGCCTGTAGACAGTCTACAGGCTGTCTACAGCCTGCAGGCTGTCTACAGCCTGTACACAGCCTGTAGACAGCCTGTAGACAGCCTGCAGCCTGCAGAAAGCCTGTAGACTGCCTGTAGACAGCCTGTACACAGCCTGCAGCCTGTAGACAGCCTGTAGACTGCCTGTAGACAGCCTGTACACAGCCTGCAGCCTGTAGACAGCCTGTAGACTGCCTGTAGACAGCCTGTACACAGCCTGCAGCCTGCAGACAGCCTGTAGACTGCCTGTAGACTGCCTGTAGACAGCCTGTACACAGCCTGCAGCCTGCAGACAGCCTGTAGACAGCCTGTAGACTGCCTGTAGACAGCCTGTACACAGCCTGCAGCCTGCAGACAGCCTGTAGACAGCCTGCAGACAGCCTGCAGACAGCCTGTAGACAGCCTGTAGACAGCCTGTAGACAGCCTGCAGACAGCCTGTAGACAGCCTGTAGACAGCCTGCAGCCTGCAGACATCCTGTAGACAGCCTGCAGACAGCCTGTACACAGCCTGCAGCCTGCAGACATCCTGTACACAGCCTGCAGCCTGCAGACAGCCTGCAGCCTGCAGACATCCTGTAGACAGCCTAGACAGCCTGCAGACAGCCTGCAGATGGCCTGCAGACAGCCTGCAGCCTGTAGACAGCCTGCAGACGGTCTGTACACAGCCTGCAGCCTGCAGAAAGCCTGTAGACAGCCTAGACAGCCTGCAGACAGCCTGTAGATGGCCTGCAGTCAGCCTGCAGCCTGTAGACAGCCTGCAGAAAGCCTGTAGACAGCCTAGACAGCCTGCAGACAGCCTGCAGATGGCCTGCAGACAGCCTGCAGCCTGTAGACAGCCTGCAGAAAGCCTGTAGACAGTCTGGAGCCTGCAGAAAGTCTGTAGACAGTGTGCAAAAAACCTGTAGACAGCGTGCAGACAGCCTGCAGCCTGCAGACAGCTTGTGGACAACCTGAAGCCTGTAGACACTCTGTAGACAGCTTTAACCCTTCAGACAGCCTGTAGGCAGCCTGCAGACAGAGCTGCAGCTCCCACTCAGCCAGTGTCAAGTTCCGTTCATTCATTCATTCACTCATTCATCATCAGCCGCTTGTCTGGGGTCGGGTCGCGGTGACAGCAAGCTATGTAGGGCCCTTCAGATGTCCCTGGAGCCTTGAGATCCTGTCTATGAATATCACAAACAGAATCAGAGACAAGGAACAACCTTGGCGGAGTCCGACACCCACTGAAAGCATGTTTGACTTTGTGCCGAGAATGTGGACACAGCTCTCACTTTGGTTATACAAGGACCGGATGACTTGTAGCAACTGCCCCGGTACCCCATACTCGCGCAGTACCCCCCACAGAGTGCTCCAGGGTACACAGTCGTAAGCCTCCAAGTCCACAAAACACATGTAGACTGTCTGGCCAAACTTCCATGCTCCCCTCAGCACTTCTGCAAGGGTAAAGAGTTGGTCCGTTCAGCCAGGACGGAATCCGCATTGATCCCCCTGGATCCGAGGTTTGGCAATCGGTTGGATCTCCTTTCGAGCACCCTAGAGTAGACTTTACCAGGGAGGCTGAGCAATGTGATGCCCCAATAATTGGAGCACACCCTCCGGGCCCCCTTTATGAATATGCGAACCACCACTCCAGTTTGCCACTTCACAGGTACTGTCCCCGACCTCCACGCGACACTGAAGAGGCGTGTCAATCAAGACAGCCCAACAATGTCCAGAGCCTTCAGCATCTCAGGGCGACTCTCATCCACGCCCGGCGCCTTTCCACCGAGGAACTTTTTAACTACCTCAGAGACCTCTGCCAGGGATATGGGTGGGGCTTCCCTTGAGTCTTCAGACTCTACTTCCTCCACTGAGGAAGTGTTAGCCGGGTACAGGAGCTCCTCAAAGTGTTCTCTCCACCACTCGACAACATCCCCAGTCCGGGTCAATAGTTCCCCTCCCCGGCTAAACACAGCCTGAGTCAAGCCCTGCTTCCCCTTCCTGAGTCGCCGCATGGTTTTCCAGAACTTCCTTGAGGCCAACCGAAAGTCCTCCTCCATAGCCTCACCAAACTCCTCCCACACTCGAGTTTTTGCTTCCGTGACCGCCGAAGCAGCAGCACTTCTGGCCTCCTGGTACCTGTCTGCTGCTTCAGGAGACCCCTGGGCTAACCAAGTCCGAAAGGCCTCCTTCAGCCTGACGGCCTCTCTCACCGCTGGTGTCCACCAGCGGGTTCTTATGTTGCCGCCTCGACAGGCACCGATGACCTTATGACCACAGCTCCTGCCTGCTGCATCTACAATAGAGGCTTTGAACATGGCCCACTCAGACTCCATGTCCCCAGCCTCCCTCGGGATACACGAGAACTTCTTCCAGAGGTGGGAGTTGAAGACCTCACGGACAGGGGCCTCTGCCAGACGTTCCCAGTTCACCCTCACTACACGTTTGGGTTTTCCAGGTCTGTCCGGTCAGCCTTCCCCGCCATTTGATCCAACTCACCACCAGGTGGTCATCAGTTAACAGCTCTGCTCCTCTCTTCACCCGAGTGTCCAAAACATACGGCCGCAGATCTGATGATACAACCACAAGGTCTATCATCGATCTTCGGCCTAAGGTGTTCTGGTACCAAGTACCCTTATGAACTACCTTATGTTCGTTTGTTATGGCCAATCCATGACTCGCACAAGAGTCCAATAACAAGGCACCGCTCGGGTTCCGATCGGGGAGGCCGTTCCTCCCAATCACGCCCCTCCAGGTTTCTCCATCGTTGCCCACGTCAGCGTTGAAGTCCCCAGCAGAATAATAGAGTCCCAAGGCGGAGCCCTATCCAGGACACCACCCAGAGACTCCAAGAAGGCCGGATACTCCAAACTGCTATTCGGTGCATAAGCACACACAACAGTCGGAGCCTTTCCCCAGCGACTCGCAGTCGTATAGAGGCGACCCTCTCATTCCCCGGGGAGAACTCCAACATGATGGCACTCAGCCGGGGACTTATGAATATCCCCACACCTGCCCGGCGCCTGTCACCTTGGCCAACTCCGGAAAAGTAATGAGTGCAGCCCCTCTCCGATCCAGCCTTAATGAGAAGTCCGCCCACACAAATCAACACGTGCTTTCTCCGACTTCTCCCAGACTAAACACTGTTAGCCAGAAGCACACGGTGGGTTTCAGGCCTGTGGGGTTTCACATGAGGAGGTTCCCACACATGTTCCGATGTCCAGTAGAATGAGAAATTAATTCTCTATCAGTTAAAAAATGATTGTGTTGTTCATCAATACAGTGTTCCTCTTTTCAGTCTTCAGCCATGACCTGCTGACGACACGACACAGACAAGCCAGCTCAACACTAAACATTATTCTAATATGCTATAATACAACATTATTCTAATATGCTATAATACAACATTATTCTGATATGCTATAAGACAACATTATTCTGATATGCTATAATACAACATTATTCTAATATGCTATAAGACAACATTATTCTGATATGCTATAATACAACATTATTCTAATATGCTATAAGACAACATTATTCTGATATGCTATAATACAACATTATTCTAATATGCTATAATACAACATTATTCTGATATGCTATAATACAACATTATTCTGATATGCTATAAGACAACATTATTCTAATATGCTATAAGACAACATTATTCTGATATGCTATAAGACAACATTATTCTAATATGCTATAAGACAACATTATTCTGATATGCTATAAGACAACATTATTCTAATATGCTATAAGACAACATTATTCTGATATGCTATAATACAACATTATTCTGATATGCTATAATACAACATTATTCTAATATGCTATAAGACAACATTATTCTAATATGCTATAATACAACATTATTCTAATATGCTATAAGACAACATTATTCCGATACCCTGTAATATTTAACATCCAGTCCCACCAGTCCACCGGCACTGACTCCAGAAACATAAAAGTAAAAGTTTTCTTGTCTCATTTAAATCTTGCTTCCAAACAAGCTGTTTGTTGTGGACGTACAACCCACAAAACCCCGAGCCACACTTCAACTCATCTTCATCACACAAGCT